>NC_085096.1:377500-425000 GCF_963422355.1 Corticium candelabrum
CACACACACACACACACATGTTAATTAATAGCAATAAACAGACGGCAGGATTATTGTACACAGAGTGTACGTGTATTGTGTCTATAGCTGGATTTACAATATGGGAACGCTTGAGCGTCGCGTCGCGTGCGTCCAGTCACGTTGTCTTGCGTGGGAGTGGCACGTATCGCGTCACACGCGTCGTACCATCTGTGTATTACAACTAATAATTTTCTGATTGTCCATGTGTGATTACGTAATTTCTAGATAAGTATGATATCTATACTGTACAGTGTCTGTGACAGAAGGTTGGTGAGTGGTTGCAAGAAGCTAGTAAATTTACAGCAACTATAATGTAATTAATGCATAGTAAGTTAATTGCATCAGTAACAGGGATCGATGGTTGTAAGCAAGCACCAGCAAGTCATCTAGGGTAGGGAAATTAATTGAAGATTGAGACTGTGATCTAGCGTTACTATTTTCCTCATATACAATGAACAAAAACACATTTTATAATATCTATTTTGTGTGTGTGTGTGTGTGTGTGTGTGTGTGTGTAAATTTTAAATGTACAGTTCTGTATGTCCTTTATTAACTGTGGATACTGTATGCCTTCAGCAGCGTGAAAGAAATTCATACATATGAGTACCATACTATAATACATTTCTATATCACACAGAAATTGCCATGCATAGATGATCTTCTACCTAGTTCACATGCGCATATCTTATGCCGCCATTAGCGTTAACGTTTGCGTGCAGACTCTATTCTATAGCAAAAAGTGCGCAATGACAAGGGAAGGGGTTGATCTTGACATGAAACTACCGTCTACCCTTCGAGAATTCTTCAAGTATGAAAACAAGTACATCATTTCGCGAAAGATTAGCCCTGGAAGCTTCAAGTTGTCCCTCCAGACTGTAGTTCATATCAAGATCAACCCCTTCCTTTGTCACTGCGTGCTTTTGCTATGTATATACAGAATAGAGTCTGCGGGCAAACACTAGTAGCCACATACAGGGTTTAAAATTCGCAGTTGCCTCCTCGCCATTTAGCTCACTCCAGACGCAGTGTGGATTACAGCCCCGGATCGGATGTGCTGCCATCACCACTACGTCTGGTTTGGTACCGTCGCTTGCAGTCAGCGTTAATCATGTCCCTAAGGACATGATTAGGGTCAGTTACAAGTGTACTTTGTCGGCGTACTACATCACAGGAACCGACTGTAGTGTGGCTAATTAGCATGCAGTACCTAGCAGCAGTCGAATGCATTGAAGCAGAGGCTTAAGACGCATTGCAACTTCTACTGGGAATCTGTGTACGCGGTCAAAGGCGTATGAAGGACTTAAAGTGCCATTTCTGATCTGCCATTGCATTGCTAGGCTCCCTAGTGCAGCTGCAATCTCTTATCAATGCTCGACAACGGCCTAGAATCGCAATGTCGACAAGTACAGAGGCTAGAACAAGTCAAATTCCAATGGAAAGCTCAGTTCTTAGCTAATATCATTAGTAGGACGTGCGCTGAAGAACTTGATTACATACTTACTCCCGCCCAGAAAGGCGGTACTGAACCAGACGTAGTGGTGATGGCAGTGCATCCGTGGCTGTAATCCACACTGCGTCTGGGGCGAGCCTGCTCGCCATTGGCGACTAAAACTTGCGATTTGGCGAGTGAGCGTGGACCATTTGGTCGCCTAAAGATTCAATGTGGCATTGCACATGGTCGTCCCACTCTTCGTTTGCGTTGGTCTGGCCGACTGTGTAAAATCACAGAATCTCCCATTTGTACGAATAACAACAAAAAAGATCTATGTAACAGGGCAGCTAGAGTTCTGATGTTTGCGTATACGTGACAGGAAGCGATGTCTCTAGGAAACAGACCGATGGCAAATGGGAAGTTGCAAAGGAGAGCCTGCATTGTGTGCATGATGGCTCGTCGGTTTGTTGGTCCAAGCGACTGACCTGTTTTACTGTAGGCTGTAAGTTACAGCTCAGCGCTATTATCTAATTCTATCGCCTCCCATCTGGAAGTAATTGGAAACCTTAGCTGACACAGTGGGTCGGGCTAGTTACCTCAATATGCCATGTATGGCCAAACGTTTATCACGTGACCAGATATGATTACATGAGCCAGGTCAACGTGAACTGAGATTAGGAGGGTTTATAGGTAGCTGCTTTGTTACATCTAATTTAAACCACATTTAATTTCTACAAGTGGCAGTAAGGACAAGAGAAAAACCATACACACTGAAATAGAAAAAGTAGGCGTGGTTGTAAATAGAGTAGGCGTATCTTTACGTTTAATTGCTCCGGCGACCACCAAATTTGGAGAATTTTAGACCCTGTCGCATAGGAGATAAACATGCGAACTACATAGAAGGTCATCACTCTGCCAGTTGTAGATCTCAGACTACAAGCCTACAGGACACCCGTCACCAACACTCCATCGACTTACCTTTTCAACATGCTTCAGTTGTCTGCAAGTCCTGAATATGCCACAAACACCAAACAATGGTCATAGCATCCTGTGTAGTACGTTTATTGGATTAGTTCTAACACTAATTTGATTTTGAAGTTAGGGGACACTTGATGACATTGGTGGTACCATTTAGTGGTCCACTTATCAGCAGTTAGTAAGGAGAGATGACAGGAAGTAGGCGGGATGATACGAGACTCTCTTGGGCTTGGAATTATTATACGGGCACCGGACAAGACTAGCACAAGAAAGTCTGGGGACGAGGTGGTACACAGGAAGACGTTAATTTGTAGCTAATTGTCAGACTCTGTCTACGCATCTTATAGAGTCTTTGTTTGGGCGTTGCAGGCGTTGTAGCGGTTTAATCGCTGCAAAAATAGCGACTAGCTGTTACTGTTAGTAGCTGCGTTTCACCATTGGCTTCCACCCGTGACTTCGTGTCAACGGCGATCGCTTAGCAAAAAACATTCCGAAATCAATCACACCACCGACTTGCGGTGACATGGGTCGTATACGTAAGCTTACCACACAACTTTGATGTCTGTACGGTGTTACGTGTAGGCCATTTGTCTTTGTTTGTGTCACACGTACATCTTCACACTGTAATAGATACCATAGTATGATTCATATGCGATTGTTATCGTGTTTCCGTTGACATAAGCTGTGCTTAGTCGTTTTCTTTAGGCATCTATGTCAACCCCTAAAGAGATCTTTAGTTCCTCGGAATGCAGGGGAGTAATTGAGTGCAGCGAACAAAAACTTCAAAGGCAGTTCACCAGACCCTTTTCTGCCGGCAGGATGTAGGCGGGAAGGGTCTGGCCACGCGAGACTAGAACTGGATTTGGCGGGGGGAGCAAAGTTCCATAGCGTTCTAGCAGTTCTGCGTAGCGAGCTGGAATTGTTGGAAATGTCCCGCCCTAAATGCAAAGTTCCCGGAGGCTACCGAAGTAAATGGCGGGTACAGATGCTGAGGTCGTTGTGGACCTTCTTGTTGGTTCTAGTGAACACTTGTGGCGACCATCGGCTTGGCAAACCTTAGAAGAAACAACATTTGGAACTGATTACAGTGACCTCCTTGGCGAGCAGCTCCAATTAGACCAAAAGTGGAAGTACTGCTGATGTCTGAACAGACTACAACAAGTGGAGTAGAAACGCCACTCTACTTCTTCTTGATGCTTACCGGAGGTAGGAGCCTTTTGCATGCTCAACTTGCTGACAGATTTCAACCTTTGTTTGCTAGCAAGAGTTCCAACAGTTCTGGCAGTTCCAGTTCTAGAACTGGATCTAGTATTCGAAGGCACCCTAAGAGCAGATCACCTTTATGCATGTAGACAGCGTAAACGAGAATGGATTGGCAGAAGAAAAACTATAGAAACAGCAGACCTGATGGACATAGAGAAGAGAATGTGCAGTGACAAGAAAAGCTGCAAAGGCAGCAGACAAAGCTGATGCTCATAGAAGGCATCAAAGAGAACGGGCAGCTACAAGGAAAGCTATAGAAACAACAGACTAAGCTGATGCACATAGAATGCGTAAAAAGCCTCGGAAAGTTTGGATGCTGCCATCAATGCTTTTATTGCTAAAAGCAAAGAAGAGCCTGATTATGTTTGTGTGTAGAGAATATACTGGTCTTGAATAGGGATAAGTACAAAAAGCTACCTCAGGCACATTGCTAGTAATTGACGAAACGTAAGGCCTCAGCTCGTCCAACTCTTGATGTGAGAACGTCATTGGCGTAACATACGGGATGTTAACAAACACAAATATGCAGACCCGGATGTACGGCTGTTTACATGAACGCTTGCACTAACATTACACATTGCACTGCAGGCCCGGATGTGGAGCTAGGCACGTGATTCGCAACTATGGCGAAAACTTATGATTACTTATTCAAGCTGCTTCTCATCGGAGACAGCGACGTCGGAAAGGCAAAAATTCTCTTCCGTATTAGTAAAGACGCCTTCAACTTGACCTTCATCTCAACAATCGGTGAGTGAGAGAAGGGCGTGGTGACATCACCTTTCATCACCGTTTTCTCGCCATCCGTAGGGAATGACTTTAAGATACGCACGGTAGAGTTAGAAGGAAAGAAGATCAAACTGCAGATATGGTGAGCTAATTGTTTGTGTGCATCGTTTGGCGGTGAGAGGCGATCTGAGTTTGAATGGCCCGGAGGGGGCAGTGAGGCGGGAGGTAGGGTGATGAATGAATTGTGACAAATCTGTTGTGATGATGAGAGAGTTATTGGATCATTGATACAATCGTCACCCTTGCCCTATAGGGGTGATGATTCTTCACTAACTCTATAATACTCTTGTCACCCATGCCTAGCGTAGTCTCGCTTAGCCAGACCCTATTTTGCCGTGTCCGGATCCGGAAGTATGTGTGAGATGGCGGGAGACTCTAGATATGTACCTAAAACCGTATGATAATGTCGCCAGCCGTCTAAGAATAATACTATAACACTTAAACAATGCAGTGCACACGATAAGTAAACCTTTCAAGCACTACATACTGTCATGCCATAATTTAATATCAATGGTCAGATGAGAACGCGCCAAACGTATACCGGAAATTAAAAAGCTGCTAATATGTAAACAAATTGAAGTAGGACCCCAAAAGCAAACCATGTCATATCTCCCGTTCAGGTCCGCAACTATAGAGTGTGGGAAAAGGATCGAAAGTAGCGTCCAATAGCATACTAATATGTCTCCCATTCAGGTCCGCAAACCTAGAAATTAAACGCGAGTATCATACACAAAATTTCTATTTCTGAGGAACAGTCCGGAGCAGTCTGTAGAGTTGAGCGGAATATCAATGGACTTCCATCAAGACGTCTGCCATGGAGATGATGCAAATGGTAAAGTTCTGCAGTTCATGCAGCAACACCATCTTGTATCAAGTCACTAAGACTGCGTTTGTGGAACACCAATGAACATCAACAAATATTCTCGTGGCGGAGACGGCTTCATATGGAAGTGTCCAAGAATGGCCTGCAAGGCAACAAGGTTAAATAAGAGGATTCCATGCACTAATTTAATTTCTAAGTATAGTGGCATGGTACGTACATTATAAAGGATTGTTTTGTAGGTTAGTGAAACATGGATCATTTTTTCCAAGTCTAATATTCCACTGCTAAAGTACCTTCTGTCCATGCTTCACCTAGGGTAATCTGGGGTAAATCCGTGAGTGATATGATACACACCCGTTGCTACGTATGAGTGTTGCAAATCGCTTGATCTTACTACAGTACCGTATGGAGCAGTAGCCTTCTACCAATCAGCATGTGGGCGACCATCTCTAAAATCTCAATTGTTCTTGAGATAATTCGGGATTTTTGTCGGCACTGCTAATCTTGTGGGTGGGGCAACTTCATGAACAGAGTTTTGTTCTGGCAACTACAACTTACGAATAGTTGTAACTATTGCTTGCTTGGTTACGTTTCTCTACTGCATCTATTGTGGTAGCGACAAATAAGGCATACCTATTAGATCTTTCGCTCTACCCTAGGAAGTTGCTGTGCGGTGTAGGAGGCGTTTTTGTTGCTATCGCTTTGCCGACCCAGATGTTCGTCAAGTAGCCAATCGACTTGCTATGAAACTCATAATGTTACGTCAAGTAGTTTACTAATGGTAGAAGAGATTCAAATCCTAAACTGGAGGTAAGACACTTCATGCTCAAACAGAGTTAGATATTCACGGAGTTGCCCTGGTTACGGAGTTATCCCCCCCCGGATGACCCTACATTGCGTAATCGAATCAAAAGGGGCCCCATGTCATCATGACGTGCTCGGATACCATGCATTCTCCTCAGCCTAATCATGTGATGTGCAAGCTCTGCACGGAGGAGCGAGGCGAACGCCTGGGGACGAAACTAATTGAAGGGGTGGGACTTGAGTTATTGTTTCTGTGTTGTTTTGTCTGTCTTGTTGTCTGTCCATGGGTGTCTAGACTCTGACATTTATTTGTTGTGTGTGTGTGTGTGTGTGTGTGTGTGTGTGTGTGTGTGTGTGTGTGTGTGTGTGTGTGTGTGTGTGTGTGTGTGTGTGTGTGTGTGTGTATGTCCAACTGGTTACCTATCTGTAGCTCCGACGCTAGGCCATCTTTGCCTTACATGGTGGAGTAACGCACGCGATTACACCTAGGGTTCACGTGACCGGAAACGAAGTTGCCACTGTAAGGCGAAGATTGGCCTAGGGACACATTATGTATAAATATACTCTCACGTGACACATTATCCAATTAATCAATAATCTTCTTTCAATTAATTAATAAAGTAAGCTCCTCCTGGTTCATCATCATCACCTCCTCTCATTCCGTAACTAATGAGCAACTGGGGAAAATGTTTCCAGCTGCATACGCTACGCATCAAACGACAGCCGGCTGCAGATCAGCAGAACATTAGACTGCAACGATGATGTGGGTTAGGTAACCTCAAGAATCAGCAAACACTTGCCACGCAACGGCGATTGCAGACATGTAGTCTGCGCCTGTGCATGCGCTACTCTTTGTACTGTAGAGGTCCTCAGAGGGCAGAGTTTGTGGAGGCACAGGCAGAATTGCACTCGCAAAGCGGCACCAGTCCTGTGTGCACGCGTAGACATAGGTTTTCCTTCATTTTTCTTGTGCTTTGATTGCTGCGATGTCACGCCCCGTTTCTTCTCCACCCGCCTATTCTATTGCTAATTAACAAACTGACTTTACAGGCACCGCCTAGCAATAATCAGTAAGCTAATTAATTGCATACATAATGCGTCCCTAGGCCAATCTTTGCCTTACAGTGGCAACTTCGTTTCCAGTCACATGAACCCAACGTTTAATCACGCGTGTTACTCCACCTCGCATGGCAAAGGTGGCCAAGCGTCGAGGCTAGTATGTCTGTACGTCTGTGTCTGTCTATGTGCTTGTCTGTTTGTAAGAGTGTTTGTCTGTCTGTCTGTCTTTGTCTGTCTGTCTGTCTCTCTCTCTCTCTCTCTCCCCCTCCCTCCCTTCCTCCCTCCCTCCCTTTCTCCCTCCCTCCCTCCCTCCCTGCCTGCCTGCCTGCCTGCCTGCCTCCCTCCCTCCCTCCCTCCCTCCCTCCCTCCCTCCCTCCCTCTCTCTCCCTCTCTCTCTCTCTCTCTCTCTCTCTCTCCCCCTCCCTCTCTCCCTCCCTGCCTGCCTCCCTCCCTCCCTCCCTCCCTCTCTCTCCCTCTCTCTCTCTCTCTCTCTCTCTCTCTCTCTCTCTCTCTCTCTCTCTCTCCCCCCCTCTCTCTCTCTCTCTCTCTCTCGTGTGTGTGTGTGTGTGTGTGTGTGTGTGTGTGTGTGTGTGTGTGTGTGTGTCTATGTGTATGTCTGTGTGTTTGTCTGTCTATATGTGTGTCTGTCTGTTTGTTTATCTGTCTGTCTGTCTGCATGTCTGTCTGTCTGTCTATGTGTACACATGTTCACAACTGTTTGTATCTCAGGGACACTCCAGGTCAGGAACGATTCCAAACCATCACAACTGCATACTACCGAGGAGCAATGGTGAGAAGTCATGCAGCCCAACATCGTCTAAAAATATTAGATGTGAAGATGCCTAAACGTTTGTGCGCATCTGCGTGTGTACATTTGCAGGGAATCATGCTCGTTTACGACATCACAAATGTAAAGTCATTTTACAATATCAGGAATTGGGTTAGAACTGTTGAAGAGGTGACATGCCCATCTGTCTGTCTATTCGTTTGTCTGTCTGTCTGTTTGTCCATTTATCTGTAAGTCCCTTTGTCTGTCTGTCTATTTGTTTGTCTGTCTGTTTGTTTGTCCGTTTGTCTGTCTGTCCATTTGTCTGTAAAGCTAGGTTTACAATATGACGCTGATGACGCTCACTCCAAGACGCGGAGTAGGTGTCAAAAGGCTGACGCTGACGCTGAATACCATTTACAATAGCATTTCGTTAGCGTCAGCGACGAGCCACTACGTGCACGCTCATCATAATCATATACAAGAGTCTGTGATTTGGTTTTCATTTCCTGAGTTTCTCCCTCACCAAGTTGTCGCAGAGACGCTTCCACATTATTTGGCAGCCTGCTGCTGGGAGCCCGGTTTTGCGATACGTTTTTCCAAGCGTTTTTCTTGCGCCTCTCATCTCTAGGCTACCGTGACTTGATCTGCCGCAAGCAGCCGTACCTACACGTATACACTTTCGGTAGGCTTCTCTTCCATAGTTTACTTCCGGTTATTTCACTCCCGGATTTGATCTCTGATTTGTCAACAAAAGGCAAGTGCTTCCGGTAGACGCTGGAGCACTTCCGGTTTGGACGCTAGAGTTGAACTTGAATCAACTCTAGCGTCGGCGATGCTGAAGACACTGACGACACCTGCCTGAGCGTCGCCGCTAGCGTCCTCACCAGCGTTGTGTGCGTCGCCAGCGTCATATTGTAAACCTAGCTAAGTCCATTTGTCTGTATGTCCATTTGTTTGTTTCTGTCTGTAAGTCCGTTTGTCTGTGTGTCTGTCTGTCCATCTGTCTGTCCATTTGTCCGTCTGTCTGTCTACCTGCCAACCTGTTCATGTTGGTTGTATCAATCAATTTTGTTTGTATAGCATGCAGCAGCAGACGTCCAGAAGATGCTATTGGGGAACAGATGTCACATGACATATGCACGAAAAGTCAGTAAAGAGGAAGGAAAAACGGTATGTTTGTGTGTCCATGTGTGTTTGTGTGTATATGTGTGTGTCCATGTGTGCGTGTGTGTGTGTGTGTGTTTGTGTCCATGTGTGTGTCCATGCGTGTGCACTTGCCTGGATCACCACACAACCTAGCCTTCCCCATCTCTCTCACCTCCTCAGCTGGCAGCAGAGCACGGCATCAAATTCATGGAAGTGAGTGCCAAAACAGGCAAAGGAGTCGAAGAAGCGTTCCTCACTCTAGCTAGAGACATCAAAGCAAAAATGGACCAAAGATCGGTAACACAACGAACACAATCATTAATATCAAAACCCAGTGAATGTCAATCATTTGCCATCATGTGATAGGATCCGTTGATGTCTTGTGGTGGTAGTTCGGGTGGACTGACGGTGACGGCACAGAGGTCGACTGACAGACCTCGACGGTTGTTCTGCACTTTGACGTAAACAAATTGGACTGTGGGTTGTATAATAGCAGAGCACTGAGACGAGTAATGGTGTAGAGAGGGGCCGCTCTGATAGTTTTAGTGACAGACATTGTGATTTCGCTTCGTTTTTGTATACAATAGCTGCGGGTATATTGGGTATTGTGTTTGGCATCTTGTGTTGTTGTAAACTATGGGAGACGCAAAGAGAAGGAAAGTGATTGTTGTGTCTTGTTGTCGTTGTTGTTGCTGTTTGGTGGGAATTGTGAGAGTCGTTTGAGTGGGAGGGGAGGTGTAGATGGACAGGGGACAGGCGGATGGGCAACACAGAAAATGGAAACATTTATGGGTTGTCTGCAATGGACTGACAGTACAACCACGTGTGTTTGTCTGTCTGTCTGTCTATTTGTCTGTCCATCCTTCCATCCGTTTGTCTGTCTATTTGTTTGTCCCTCCATCCATTTGTCTGTCTGTCTGTCTATTTATCTGTCCATCCCTTCATCCATTTGTCTATCTGTTTGTCTGTCTATTTGCTTGTCCATCCGTCCAATCCATTTGTCTGTCTGTCTGCCTATTTTCTGTCTGTCTGTTTGTCTGTCTGTCTATTTGTTTGTCCATCTGTCCATTCATCCCTCCCTCCATTCGTTTGTATGTCTGTGTGCCTATTTGTCTGTCCATCCATCCATCCGTTTGTCTGTCTATTTGTCTGTCCATCCATCCATCCTTCCATCCATTTGTATGTCTGTCTGTCTATTTGTTTGTCCATCCCTCCATCCGTTTGTCTGTCTGTCTGTTGTCTGTCTATTTGTCTGTCCATCCATCCATTCGTCTGTCTCTCTGTCTATTTGTTTGTCCACCTGTCCATCCCTCCATCCGTTTGTCTGTTTGTCTGTCTGTTTGTCTGTCTGTTTGTCTGTCTGTTATCCACTCAGGTGTTTGCATCACACAGCACCACACTCCATACTCACACAGTTACTAGTGAGATCAAATTCTGCAGCTAGACGTCAACAACAGAATGCTCATAAATCTATTGACCATGCAGCATCCCTCATACTCACACATTTTCATTGAACTACAAACATCTCTCTGTCTCACTGTCCGTCTTCGTTCTCATCAGACGAGATCCAATCCTTGGGATTCTGAAGGACAGCGAGGACTTTAGCTTCTGGTGATCCTTCAGCAGGTTTATGCATGTATTCTCACCGCTACATGCGTAATACAGGTTAGGTGGATTGAGAGTTAGAAAGTCAAAGTATGAAAACAGGGACAGGGTTGTAAAGAGGACAGACTGATAGACAGATGAATAAGATACGAACGGATAGATGGACAAGAAACAAACATACATATGGACACATGCACACATGCACACACCACACACACACACACACACACACACACACACACACACACACACACACACACACACACACACGTTAATAGCAATAAACAGACTGCAGGGCTATTGTACGTGTACTGTGCCTATCGAGTGCAATTTATCACAGTAACAACTTCGACTTGGCCAATCACATATATACAGAAGCAAGCTAGACTGCCCATGGCAGAAACAACGCGGAACGTCCTACATGTCTGGTTACCCAAATAAATTCCCAGGTGGCATGATTTCACTCACCAAAACTAATCCATCGCTAGTCAATGAGTAGTCTGTGCTTCCAATCCACGTATATCTGTTCAGAGTGTGAATCAGGCGACTTCAGCTTGACAACAGTCAAAAAGGAGGAGGGGCTGGCTGTAGAGACTGTCATACCCTCGTACTCAAGAAATGGCTTCCTACGTGTCTCTACGCAGGCAAAGTCTCTCACAAGATGCACGAAATGGTAAGTAGTGAACTTACTTACAAAGCCTAGTCAACGGCAAGATGATCTCAGAAGCAGACCCAGAAACGTGGACTTTGTGTACAGCGAGATCGGCGAAAAGTGTGTTTTACCCTCGAGATTGCGCATGCTCCAGAAGCTCCGCCCCAAACATTGTTTACTAAAATTTTAGCTCACCATCCCGTTCTTCGCACGGGCAGACTATAGATATGAATATTACGAAAGGTTAGTAAATTTCTATTACTAGCCTCTGGTTACAGTTACAGTATTGATAATTTCTTGTTGATCAATGACTAGACGGATGTGGGCGGTACTATCTAGTTAGCGCACGCATAGGCTCACTGTTCTGAATAACAATAAAAAAACTACTAAGAAAAGTTAAAAGACAAAATAGTTGCATCGATATACGCATCGCTGTGGGTGTCACAGTCTATTCCTAGATAGAGTGCTGATTTACAGTACAAGTCGTATGTAGTAGGTGTGTCTAATGTATAGCATTGTTGTTACAGTCTGGTATGTTGCTAGAAAAGGTGTTTCCACTCATAATTAGCTAAAGAGCGGATGCTTGTGCGTGCTTGCTCATTTTGTGCAGCTGTCGGTGTTGTGGAGGAAATTAGTGGTAAGATTTACGGCCTTTAGTACATGTAGTTGAGTGTCGTTGAGTAAACTGTAACATTTCCCTTGTTTCTCTGCAGTGCTTGTAGAGTCGGTCGTTGCATTATCGGTGCCGTGTTGTCGCGGCTAAAATCAGTCGTTCCGTACAAAGATCGTTGGTGAACGAAGATCGTTGGTAGGCTTCGATTGTCTTTGCTTGACGGTGTCTTTGTAACATCTGATAGTCGGTTACTGTGTTTGTAGCTATCACGCATTGTTCAGCTACGATCTTTTGCGTTTCGTTTTCTGAGAGCAATAATGAGCGGTAAGCTTTATTGTTTTACAGTCCATCGTGAGTGAGCAAGGCAGTAGCCGCTTTTATTGATTAGAGATTGGGTTAGTGTAATCCGGGGTAAGTCCGTGAGTAATTTGATACATGCCCGTATATTGGTACGGATGAGTGTTGTAGTCGCTTGATCTTACTACCGTATGGAGCATTAGGATCGTATAAAGAATGCGCACCACCGCTCTAAAACTCGCCAAATAGGTGGTGCAAAGCGTGCTCAGCCACGTGTTGATTCTATTAATATAAAATACCCGTATACTCTCTTTATCAGTCACGATTTAGGTTTTGTCTCACCATTAACGTTGGAGGTGGCGCAATAAATGCAGGTTGCTTACATAAACCAACAGAACAGGAGTGGCTACAGCTAATTTGCAGAGAGTAGACTTCCGTTCTTGGGTACCCTAGTTACCTGCCTTGTTTGCGGAAAGTTATGTAGGCTGCTGATATTTATGCAAGAGTGCATGGAGTTTGCTTTGGTCCTGATCCACAGCGTGATGTCATCGATTTCATGCAGCGTCGAGGACTTATTTCAAGGCAAGAACAATGCAACAACTGTCATGGTGTGGCCATGGCAATAAAATCGTTTAAAAGATGCAAGGACGGTTATATTTGGAGATGTCCTGAAAAAACTGCAGAATGCAACGGTAATTTTTAAGTTTGCAAGATGTGGTACCCTAAAAACATATTACTATAAACAGAAATTCTTCTTTATATATATATATATATATATATATATATATTACAGTTCAGTTTGACGTGATTCATTTTTTCAACAATCAAATGTTCCTTTGACAACTTGGTTACTTGTAATCTACCACTGGTGTTTTGAGACACCTGTGTCTCAAATGAAGGATGTTTGTAAAGTATCTCTAGTCACTGGCATCCAGATGTACCAGTACCTAAGAGATGTGTGCTCGTGGAAACTCCAACAAAATGTTATTAGACTTGGTGGCATTGGTCCAGTTCAGTCCATCGTTATTGAAATAGACGAATCCTGTTTTTCCCACAAACCGAAGGTAATTGCATTGAACATTACACTGTTGACTGTTAAGAGTTATCCTGTGAAATTATACAGCATCACAGAGGAAGAGCACCACGTGACCCAGTGTGGGTTTTTGGAATTGTTGATGTAACACAGCAGCCAGCACTGGGTTACATGGAAATAGTTCCAAGAAGAGATGCTGCGACACTTTTACCGATCGTAGCACAACACGTACTGCCTGGCACAATAGTACATTCTGACGAATGGAGAGCGTACAATCGGATTAACACACTCCCCCTGGTGGCAGCTCACAGGACAGTTAACCACTCTTTAAATTTTGTGGACCCTGGCACTGGAGTACACACTCAACATATTGAATCATATTGGAATCAAGTGAAAACAAAACTGAAAAATGAAAGGGTGCCATCGCCATATGCTGCCGTCATACTTGGATCAATTCATGTGGCGGGAACGTCATGGCGTAACTCACGCGGCAGCCTTTGCTGCCGTCACGTTGGATATCAGCCAGTGGTATCCAGTGATCTAGCTAGGTGTCTCTCAACTTCTTCTAGCCAATCAAAACAACTGTTAGTGTCAGCCGAAGTGTTAGCACATTTCGATCCACAGCAAGAGTCCATCGTAACTTGTGATGCTTCGTTGTACGGTTTAGGTGCTGTATTGGCTCAGAGAAGGAAGGATGGAAAAGAACATCCAGTAGCCTTTGCATTGAGAACATTGACGAAAGTGGAAAGGAATTATGCACAGGTAGAAAGAGAATCATTGGCAGTAATTTTTATTCTACAAAAAAAGATTTCATCAATATCTGTTTGGTAGAGAGTTTGTGCTAGTCTCAGACTATAAACCACTGGTAGGATTGTTTGGGGAAAATACGCCTCTTTCGCCAATGGCATCAGCGAGAATCCATCGATGGGCCATGATCCTATCAGGTTACAGTTATAAGTTATAAGTTGCGATACAAACCAGACCGGGACATTGGTAATGCAGATGCTTGCAGTCTATTACCCTTACAACTACTGTAGACAATTGAGGAAGAACAACCAGAGACAATTCAATTTTTACAGCAACTGGAATCATCACCAGTATTGGCAAGAGAGTTTAGAAGATGGACAGAACAAGACCCTATACTGTCTAGGGTACAATATTATGTTTGTCATGGTTGGCCCAATAAACCACTAATCGAAGTGTTGACTCCTTACTGGCGAAGAGCAAGTGAATTATCTATAGAAGAGGGATGCGTATTATGGGGTACAGGGTGATGAGGGTGCACGTGGACTATGCTGGACCCTTGCTAGGAAAAATGTTTCTTGTACTCAGTGATGCACACTCAAAGTGGATGGAAGTAGAACCGGTAGAATCAGCGACGACGAAAACTACAGTGGAAAAGTTAAGGAAAATTTTCTTAACTGATGGAATTCCTGAAAAACTGGTATCAGACAATGGGTTAGTATTCACCAGTCAAAAATTTGCCGATTTGTAAAATGGAATGGAATAGACCACATTGAAACAGCACCGTATCATCCGTCAAGTAATGGGCTGGCGGAAAGAACAGTACAAGTATTGAAGAAAGGACTGTCCCTAGCAAAACAAGGAACCTTGACATATCGCTTGACACAAGAGTTGTTCGGCTACCGGATTACACCACATTCCACAACAGGAATATCACCTGCAGAATTATTAATGGATCGCAAATTATGGTCACGTTTAGATTTGTTACACACCGACTTGGAGCAAACGGTACACAAAAAGCAATGGCAACAGAAATATTTCTACAAGGGTAACCGGAATAGTATGATAGACTTTTACAATGAGGTGAGAGTCTATGTGCGCAATTACAACAGAGGTGTCATTGGGTAGCTGGTGTAGTTCAGTCCAAAACAGGCCCCCTATCATACACTATCAAACTGGAGGATGGGAGGGTAGTCAAACAACATTTGGATCAGATTCGGAAAACCTTACAATTGGAAAAACATGGAGGTGAACCAGAAGACCTACTGGCAGAACCAATACATCCATTGGATAAACCGTGTTCAAGAGCAATGGTACCGGTATCGCCGAGAAAACCCGAAGAGTGAGTTGCTGCACCAGACTTACCAGAACACAACAAGATGGAGTTGACAAACAAAAAGAACAGGACGCGATGGTATCATCGCCGGAGATTAGCACAGGACCAGAAGACTTAGAGACACACGTGGAACCAACTACAGCATCAAAGCTACGTGCCAACAAAGGAGTGGCTTCAATTTTCCGTTCCAGCAGAAGGAGAAAGGCACCTGACAGACTGACTTTTTAGTAGATTAGACTATTGTGGTGTGCTATATATATCTTAATTGTTAATATCAGTCACATAGTCGGGGGGGGAGACCGATGTAGTATATACATCCGGGAACTTGTATTGTGTTAGTTCAGTCATTGACCGGCATTTAGTACTAGCCAGTTATTCTTGAAACAGATCGCCTTGAGTTAACAGTAAGACCGGCTGAGCGCGTGCTAAGGACGCAGATGCGTGTTACACAATTAATTAGTAAAGTAAGCTCCTCCTGGTTCGCCATCGCCACCTCTTTGCATTCCTTAATTAACTAATGAGCAACCTGGGGAAAATGTTTCCAGCTGCATAGGCTCCAGTCTATGTGTGCGTCTGTCTGTCTGTCTGTGTTTGTCTGTCTGTCTGTCTGTCTGTCTGTCTGTCTATGTGTTTGGCTGTCTGTTTGTCTGTGTGTCTGTCTATGTGTCTGTCTGTCTATGTGTACACATGCTCTCAACTGTATGTATCTCAGGGACGCTCCAGATGTGCAAAGTCATGCAGCCCATTGTCGTCTAAAATGTTAGATGTAAAGATGCCTAAAACGTTGTGTGTGTCTGTGTCTGTACATTTGCAGGGAATCATGCTCGTTTACGACATCACAACTGTAAAGTCATTTGATAATATCAGTGAGTGGATTAGAGACGTTGACGAGGTGACATGTCCATCTGTCTGTCTGTTCATTGTCCATTTGTCTGTCTGTAAGTCAGTTTCTCTGTCAGTCCATTTGTCTGAAAGTCCGTTTGTCTGTTTGTCTGTCTGTCCATTTGTCTGAAAGTCCGTTAGTTTGTTTGCCTGTCTGTCTATTTGTTTGTCCATTTGTCTGTCTGTCCATTTCTCTGTGTAAGTCCATTTGTCTGTCTGTCTATTTGTTTGTCTATTTGTTTGTTTGTCTGTCTATTTGTTTGTCTATTTGTTTGTTTGTCTGTCTGTGTACCTGCCAACCTGTTTATGTTTGTTGTATTAATCAATTTTGTTTGTATAGCATGCAGCAGCAGACGTCTTGAGGATGATATTGGGGAACAAGTGTGACATGACGGATGAACGAAAAGTCAGTAGAAAGGAAGGAGAAACGGTATGTTTAACGTGTGTGTGTGTGTGTGTGTGTGTGTGTGTGTGTGTGAGTGTGTGTGTGTGCATGTGTATGCATGTGTGTGTATGTGTGTGCATGTGCATGTGTGTCACACGTGTGTGTGTGTGTGTGTGTGTGTGTGTGTGTGTGTGGTGTGTGTGTGTGTGTGTGGTGTGTGTGTGTGTGTGTGTGTGTGTGTGTGTGTGTGTGTGTGTGTGTGTGTGTGTGTGTGTGTGTGTGTGTTGATCTAAGGCCGGACTTTATCTCACACGAAGTACAAAGGACACTGTAAGGCCGTGTTTCCACTAGCTGCACCTTAAACTAGTTTAGCTTAAACGCGTTTAAAACTAAACCAGTTCAAGAAAGCGACTGTTTCCACTCGGAACACATCCGGGATGTGCAAAACAAACCGTCTAGGAACGCCTTATTTTGAAGTATTGGGCTGCTGTGTCGCCGAGTCAGGGCAACTGTTGGTTGTAACTGATTCAGCATCTGCTGGTACGAATTTGCATGACAATGACCAAGGACACCGTCTTCTGTTCTTCTGTAGCTGATGATTTCTTTCCCTTAGTTAACGACCCTTACATCGTGTACAGCAATCCTATCCCAGCAAAATAGTCAATATCATCAAAATTACATTGTCAGAAGCCATCTAAACAAGTGCACTACTGTCACGTGACAGTTAAACCTAAACCAAAATATAACTGGTTTAGTGCAGGTGGAAACAGGTCAATTCTTAAACCAGTTTAGCGTAAACCACTTGTTAAACCGGTTGAGGTGGAAACGCATCCTTGGATAGTCTTTACTGCAGTGGTGGACATGCCATCATCATGTGCACATTTGTGTCTGTGTGCGTATGTATGTGTCCATGTGTGTGTGTGTGTGTGTGTGTGTGTCCATGTGTGTGTGTGTGTGTGTGTGTGTCCATGTGTGTATGTACATGCGTGTGTCCATGTATGTGCACTTGCCTGGATCACTGCACAACCTAACCTTCCCCATCTCTCTCACCTCATCAGCTGGCAGCAGAGCACGGCATCAAATTCATGGAAACGAGTGCCAAAACAGGCCAAGGAGTCGAAGAAGCCTTCTACACTCTAGTTAGAGACATCAAAGCAAAAATGGACCAAATATTGGTACACAACCAACACACTCGTTAATATCAAAAACCACAGTGAGTGTCAATCATTTGCCATTATGTGATAGGATCCATTGATGTCTCGTGGTGGTAGTTTGGGTGGAGTGACGGTGACGGCACAGAGGCCGACTGACAGACCTCAACTGTTGTGCTGCACTTTGATATAAACGAATTGGACTGTGGGTTGTATAATAGCAGAGCACTGAGACGAGTGATGGTGTAGAGAGGGGCCGCTCTGATAGTTTTAGTGACAGACATTGTGATTTCACTTCGTTTTTGTATACAATAGCTGTGGGTATATTGGGTATTGTGTTTGGCACCTTGTATTGTTGTAAACTATGGGAGACGCAAAGAGAAGGAAGGTGATCGCTGTGTCTTGTTGTCATTGTTGTTGCTGTTTGGTGGGAGTTGTGAGAGTCGTTTGAGTGGGAGGGGAGGTGTAGATGGACAGGGGACAGACGGATGGGCAACACAGAAATGGAGAGAAACGTTTATGGGTTTGTCTGCAATGGACTGACAGTGCAACCACGTGTGTGTGTGTGTGTTTGTTTGTCTTTCTGTCTATTTGTCTGTCCATCCTTCCATCGGTTTGTCTGTCTATTTGTTTGTCCCTCCATCCATTTGTCTGTCTGTCTGTCTATTTATCTGTCCATCCCTCTATCCATTTGTGTGTCTGTTTGTCTGTCTATTGGCTTGTCCATCCGTCCATCACTCCATCCATTTGTCTGTCTGTCTATTGTCTGTCTGTCTGTTTGTCTGTCTGTCTATTTGTTTGTCCATCTGTCGATTCATCCCTACCTCCATTCGTTTGTCTGTCTGTTTGTCTATTTGTCTGTCCATCCATCCATCCATTTGTCTGTCTATCTGTCTATTTGTTTATCCATCCCTCCATCCATTTGTCTGTCTCTCTGTCTATTTGTTTGTCCATCCGTCCATCCCTCATTCCGTTTGTCTGTCTGTCTGCCTGTTATCCACTCAGGTGTTTGCATCACACAGCACCACACTCCATACTCACACAGTTACTAGTGAGATCAAATTCTGCAGCTAGACGTCAACAACAGAATGCTCATAAATCTATTGACCATGCAGCATCCCTCATACTCACATTTTCATCGAACTACAAACATCTCTCTGTCTCACTGTCTGTCTTCGTTCGCATCAGACGAGATCCAATCCTTGGGATTCTGAAGGACAGTGAGAAGTTCAGCTTCTGGTGATCCTTCAGCAGGTTTATGCATGTATTCCCACCGCTACATGCGTAATACAGGTTAGGTGGATTGAGAGTTAGAGAGTCAAAGTGTGAAAACAGGGACAGGGTTATAAAGAGGACAGACTGACAGACAGATGAACAAGATATGAATGAATAGATGGACAAGAAAAAACTTACATTTGGACGTACATGCCAACACACTGTGACACACATGTGCACACACACACACACACACACACACACACACACACACACACACAAATAGACAAATGGACAAATGTTAAGCCCTCCACGTCTTTCGATGTCGACCTTGAGGTCAGTTGCGGAGATAGCTCCCTGCCTCTAGAGACAGGGCCTCCATGCACTACGTGGAGTCTTGGGGCCAGCGCTACAATCCACCTGGAGCTTGGCCAGAGTCATCCAGGGGCACTGACAATGGCGCAGCTCTGGGACTGGACACCAAGGCCCACACGTACCCGTCTGCTGCATGATGTAGCTTCCAAGCCAGCGGTCTTGTCCACCCCAGTCAATGACCAGGTACTCATTTATACTCCTGAGTCAAGCAGGTGTGGGTGAGTTTCTTGCTCAAGGAAACTGCGTCAGTGTCGCCTCCACCAGGATCGAACCTTCAACCCTCATCACGGAATACAAGATCCCGGATGTCATCACCAACACTCTACCATCTGCTTCACCGTGCCCCAACACACACACACACACACACCCGTAAAGTTTTACATAAATGATATTAGACTCAGCAATCATTTCAAATGAAACTGAAATAACATTACTCGCCTACCGATGTCAATGGAAGTGACATCAGGATGCTTTCAATACGAGCTCCTGGAGTAAACAAACCAAACTTTGTACCACGGTCATGAACAAGATTGAATTCAACGTATCTAGAGTCAAATATCAAGGCTACGTACGTGGATGTTCAGCTATCAGTATCACAGACACACTAACCTTCCACGTCTCAGTTGCTGCCAACGTCTAATCACAAAACAAGATGAATTGAGTGATTAGTTGGTGAAGTATAAAGTGTACTTTTGCTCATCCGTGTGGTAGTCGTTTACGTGTTTCTTGATGATTGGTACGTATGCTGGGATAATGGCATTTGTGCATGACTAAATTATATAACAAAGAATCAGTAGACTATTGTATTGGAGGGATGCACCTCACAATACACTAGACTATATATAGTATTGGAGGGATGCATCTCACAATACACTAGACTATTGTATTGGAGGGATGCATCTCACAGTACACTAGACTATTGTATTGGAGGGATGCATCTCATAATACACTAGATTATTGTATTGGAGGGATGCATCTCACAATACATTAGACTATTGTATTGGAGGGATGCATCTCACAATACACTAGACTTTGTATTGGAGGGATGTATCTCACAATACACTAGACTATTGTATTGGAGGGATGCATCTTACAAATTTTGGCAATTTGAAAGCATAAAACAAACCTTAATAAAAGAAAATACTTCTTCTTGTGATGGACTGTCAAGATCATCAAAGAAAATACCTCCAACACCTCGTCTTTCTCCTGGACATTCACAAACAGTGACATAGTGTAACTTGCCGATATAACTGCAGTCAACATGTTGTGATAGTCTAAACGTATTGTAGGATGCATATATATATATATATATATATATATATATATATATATATATATATATATAAAGTCTAATGTATTGTGAGATGCATCCCTCCAATACAATAGTCTAGTGTATTGTGAGATGCATCCCTCCAATACAATAGTCTCATCACTTATGTATCACTTACCTCTGTGAGTCACAACAAAGTAGTCATCACACCATTTCTTAAATTCAGGGTAATATGTTTCGTTATGCTGGTCACAAGCATTTTTCAAAGTAGAATGAAAATGCACTACATCCTAGATAAGAAAAGATGGTACACTGTACATGGGCTTACAGTCAAGCATCAGTACTGTAAACAGACGAAACACTGAGTAACAAACAAAACAACAAATAAAACAGACATAAGCAGACAAACAGACAGACAGAGAAACAGACAAACAAACAAAGAGACAGACAGACAGGGACGGACAAACAAACAGACAGAGAGACGGACGTACAGACAAACAGACAAACAGACAAGGACGGACAAACAAACAGACACACAGACAGACAGACTAGCACAATATACTAACATCTCCACTCTTACATCTTCCACAAGATAGCACGGTGTTAGATCTGTTCCTCCTCCAAACCACCACTGCCTGTTGCCGTCACTTTCTTCAACTTCAAAATATCGAAAGTTGAAATGAACAGTCGGCATGTGTGGACTATGCTATCAAAGAATATCCACAAGTAATGACAAACATCGATCATTACTACTGTTGTCATGACTACTATTGTCATGACTACCATTGTCATGACTATTGTTGTCATGGTAATTGGCTATGCTAACCATCTGGCATTGTTACTAATGAGCAGATTCTTCAAAAATTGATCCAACGTTTCATCAGAATAGCTTTAGTCAAAACCTTGTACCAGGCAACATGACAAAATCTGTCTGTCTGTCTGTTTGTCTGTCTGCCTGTCAATTTCATTTATTAAAACAAACTTGTTTGTCTGTCTGTCTGTCTGTCTGTCTGTCTGTCTGTCTGTCCATGTGTGTCTGTTTGCATCATATTTCCAATGTATTACATACAGGGTGAATCACTGAGCTAATGCCCACTGCTGAAAACGGTAGCTTTCCTTCTGACTGCTTGAAACTCTTTCCTCTAAACAAAGAAAGTACACTATAGTGTGTTGCTGCTGCAGTCATTGTTGTTGTTGTTGTTGTTGTTGTTGTTGTGTGTGTGTGTGTGTGTGTGGTGGTGGTGGTGGTGGTGGTGGTGGTGGTGGTGGTGGTGTGTGTGTGTGTGTGTGTGTGTGTGTGTGTGTGTGTGTGTGTGTGTGTGTGTGTGTGTGTGTGTTTGTGTGCATGTCAATGTGAACACCTGCATGCATGTGCACTCACACACGTACATACCTGCTCTTCATCTGTTGCACAGCTGCTGGTGGCAACATCCCATGAACAACAGAAATATTGACACCCGCCTTCTCAAACACTTGCCCATCTTGCAACACACAACTAATGCCACCACCACCCTACAACAAGACAAACAAACAAACACACAAAAATGCTGAAATTGACTCAGATATTCGAAGAAACTAATTTGAATTGCCACATCAAATTAAGAACGATGCTTAATTAGTTAGAAATATTTTGTGGCTTATTACTGACTTCTTGCCTTGTCCAGCAATCAACAAAAAACTTTCCACCGTCCACCTCCTCAAGAGCGTGACAGAACTGACGCTATCATACACAAACAGTATACAGATATGTAGCTCTGTGTCTGTCCGTCTATCTGTTCTGTGTGTCTGTGTCTGTCTGTCCGTCCATCTGTCTGTCTATTTGTCTGCCTGTCTGTCTGTTTGTCTGTCTGTCCATCTGTCTGTCAATACATATATTTTCAAACACTGAACTATTATGTCTGTCTGTCTATTGTCTGTCCATTCATCTGTCTCTCTGTCTGTGTGTCTGTCCATCTGTATTTATCTGTCTGTCTGTCTATTGTCTGTCCATCTGTCTGTTTATTTGTCTGTCTGTGTGTCTGTCCATCTGTCTGTCTGTCTATATGCCTGTCCGTCTGTTTGTCTGCCTCTCTGTCTGTCTGTCTGTCTGTCTGCCTCTCTGTCTGACCATTTGTCTGTCTGTCTGTTTGTCTGTCCATCTGTCTGTCTGTCTGTCTATGTGTATGTCCATCTGTATGCCCATTTGTCTGTCCACCTGTCTGTCTGTCTGTTTATGTGTATGTCCATCTGTCTGTCTTTCTGTCTGTCTATTGTCTGTCCATCTGTCTGTCCATCTGTTCGTCTGGCAGTCTGTCTGTCTACGTGTCTGTCCATCTAACTGTCTGTCCGTCTATGTGTCTCTCCATCTGACTGCCGGTCCATTTGTCTCTCCATCTGTCTGTCTGTATGTATGTAAGTTTGTCTGTCCATCATTTAGTGTCACTCTGCCCATATAAGCCACAACACCTACCTGTAGCTTCATACAGAGCAATTCCATTCGATACTTCATTTCATTTCTATTCTACACAAACCAATCTCAACCTGCACAGCAAACAGCAAAACAAGAGAGTGCTAAAAAATCAAGCACCTTTTGCAGTTCTTCCTTCGGTGTGATTGTATCAGCCATATACAATGGGCAGACATCACCATCACTAGATCCAGTCTCACAATAAACCTGATGACACACAGATTGATGTGTAGTAAAAACGTAAATCTTTAGTTAATTATTTATCTAAATTAATTAATTAAATATTAGAAATCAAAATAAATTAATTAAATCAAATTAATTAAATTACAATATTATAATAAATTGATATCAAGTATATTTTACATTAATAAATAATAAATAATTAGATTAGATGATTGATTTAGGTTACATTTGATTAATAATATAAAAATTGATATCAACTATATTTTTAAATTAATAAATAACTAATATTAAATTAGATACGTAATTGCATCACGATTAAAATTAATAAGATCAAAATTGATATCAAACATATTTTTAAATAAATAAATAAATAATTAATTTAAATTACATTAAAATTAAATTAAAATTTACAATATTAAAATTGATATCAACCACACAAAATATATTATAAATACTAAATTAATTTTTTGTAAGATAAAAGTTGATATTAACAATATGGCAATAGCAAACCCACAATTACCGTTCCAAGCCCAATTGCACCACAAATGCCAGCACCGAGTCCCAACCCAAATGCCTTCCTAATAAAACAAATTCCACTATATCACGGCAATACGCGTAATCAAGAGCCACTTACCGTCCGACTAATACAATTTTCTTAGCATCTCTCACATAAGGCCTGCAAGCCACACAGACTGCAATGCATAGCCGATTGAGCATTGCTGCACAGAGAATTTATGTTTACCAATAAAATACCTATTATTAATAAAATACGTATTCTATAATTAGCAAACTTATATGCAATTGCGTGTCTGTCTGTCGTCAGTCAGTCTGTCTGTCTGTTTGTTTGTGCATCTGTCTGTTTGTCTGTCTGTCTGTCTGTATATACGTCTGTCTGTCTGTCTGTCTGTCTGCCTGCCTTTTTGTCAGTCTGTCAGTCTGTGGTTGTCTGTCTGTATGTCTGTTTGTCTGTCTGCCTTTTTGTCAGTCTGTCAGTCTGTCTGTCTGTGTTTGTCTGTCAGTCTGTCTGTGTCTGTTTGTCCGTTTGCCTGTCTGTTTGTCTGTCTGTCCTTCTGTCTACGCGTCTGTCTGTCTGTTCGTACGTTTGTCTGTCTGTTTGTCTGTCTGTCTTTCTGTCTATGCGTCTGTCTGTCTGTCTGTCTGTCTGTCTGTCTGTCTGCCTGCCTGCCTGCCTTTCTGTTTGTTTACATGTCTGTCTTATAATTTATCCGTCTTTCTGATCGTTTGTCTATTCGTCTGTCAGTTTGTTTGTCCATGTGACTGTCTATCCCTCCCCAGTGTATCGATTGACCAGTCAGTCAATCAACAATTTCTTTTGCTAGATATTTACTGAACGTTCACTCTCACTATTAATTAACAAACAACCAGCTCTACTGTGGTACTAACTCATCACTACATCTTTGACTACAACTCACCAAACTACGTAAATCTCAAGTTGCTGTATTTCTCGTATCCCGGATATTACGCATCCTTGGAGTACAGATTGTTGAATTAATATTAATATTTACTTTAATTCTAGGCAAACATTTGGGTCAGTAATTGGTACCAAACTTAGCAGTAAAAATAATCAAAGGCAGTTGAATAATTTGGTTAACTCTACGCACCAGTTATTCTACATATACTACGCATGCGCCTGTTGCAAGCCCGGATGTTGAAGCATGTGACTTACGACTAGACAAATGAAACAGATGTACCTGTTCAAGATGGTTCTCATCAAAGACGGAAAAGACAGACATTATGTTTGTATGGCTGAAGCCGCCTACAACTCGACCTTTATCGGTTATACGGGAACTACGCAGGACAGCGCGAGAAAAAGGTCTGGTACACGAGGCTACAAGGATTAATTAAGCAGTTTTGGGTGTCATCACTACAAAAATTATTTTAATTTTTAATTGGCATACAAGCTAGACTGCATGCATAAAGCAGGTGGGCAACCGTTCACTGCAATTTTGACTCTTGTGAATTTACTCAAGACTGCGCGCATGCGCAGCACATGCAAATGCAACAAAATACAAACCACAAACCTCCACGACAGCATATCTCTGTCTAGTCACATCGAATAATCTACGTAACCGTTCAAGTACACTCTTCTTGATTGCGTAGCTTGCTTCTAGAGCCTTACTTGCAACCTTTACCTTTCTTGCATTGCCAACCGCACATCCAGCTACCACAACAATTACAAAGGGCATCATGAACCCAGCAAAACCAGTGCGCAAAGATACAGCATCCCGGGTAGTTTCCGCAGCATCCTCTAGCACTTCCTTTCAGGCACCCTCGAGACCACCAGGCCCTCTTCGTCCTGGACTTGGAAAAGCGTGTCTGAAAAATAGAGTAAAATGTTAGAATTACTTAGAAATCGATATGTCAATGCTGCATGCTGTATGTACAATAGTATAGTCTACTAGGAGCCAATGTAGAAAGTTTAGCCTAACGCGCGTTAAGTAGGCGCGGTCATACAAATAAATCTCATTTCAACAAGTACCATACACTGATTCTGTAAACAAAAACTTTGACTATCGAGCAGCTTAGCATCTAGTACGTAGCACGATGTAAAAACATGTACATATATTGGCTATTAATTAAATTAACTAATTACTTAAACCGGAAGTACAACGTTTGTAGAAAATGTTCTCTTCATGCCCGTGCGACGGATGTCCTTCCAACGCCGCTGATCTACAAGGCTGTACGCTCACACAAGCACAAAAGTTACTAATTTACAAAAAGGACAAAAAACACTAAGTCAACGTCTAGAGATAGTCTTTCGATGCATGCAACTTGCTAGTTGACTCTTGCAATGCAGCATGCTGTTGTGTTGAATCCAAAAGCTGGTTGTTTGGTTCTGTCATTGAGTAAAATCTTTAGTTAATAGATATTAGTAGTAACTAGAAGGAGAAATGTATTAGCGTATGCTTGACTCACGGTTGAGCTCGGCGTCTTGTGTTCCGCTAGATCTTCCTGACACATAAACATGGCGATACCCAGTTCATGTTCTGGCGACGTCGTGCAGACGGAAGACGCGTTGTGTTGCAGACGCTGCGCGGCGCTGAGAATGGAGGTGTGATCTGAGCGTAGAGCTCAGCCACATTGGCGCACACTGCGCCAGCATGTCCGGTCAACATCCGGCTTGTATTCGCTGCAGCCGCGACAATCGCATTGCGCATTCCCGGAATGACCCGACGGATCGTTTTCGGCAGTGTGAGTGTCGTGAGTTCGATTATCTCTCCTGTGCGTAGATTCTTAGTTGTGATCGTCGATTTGATGTACTTCTTGTCAGCACCGACGTCAAACTTCAAAGAGCACGCGTCCGGTTGTCCGTCGTGGATGAGACCAGAAATGTGGTTCATGTCGAGCCTGTCGAGCTGCAGCTTTGCTGCCTTGTTGCTCGTAGAAAGAGACGAAGAGATAGCTGCTAGAAGCAGCAGGAAAGAGAGTGAGTATTGAAACATATCACAACGGCAATTGAATTATTTGGCACTCGAACGTTCAATGCTACCTCTCCAGCCTGTAGAGACACTCTACTGCAACAGATGCGCGAGTGTCGACTTTTGTATAGCTTGCATGCGGTCTAGTTGAATAATAGAAAGATTGTGCATGTACCTAACTGTGATACCAGAAAGGGTCGTGCTGAATTCGAAGCCGGTGCAAACGGAACTCGCACAAATTTTGTACGTCAGCTGTCTAGATGCAGGCATAGTATGGCGTGTAATCAGTGTCAAAATTACGCCGGTAGTACTTTTAGTTACTTAGGTCGGTCGCACACTCAATGAGATGTGTTGCACACTCAATGAGGTCGGTCGCACACTCAATGAGGTGTGCCGCACACTCAATGAGGTCTCAATGAGGTCGGTCGCATGAGGTCGGTCGCTAAGTCAATGCGGTCGGTCCTAGACGGCACGTGAGGTCGGTCGTAGACAATCCGTGCACCTTTCGGCCATAATTTTGCCTCAAACGCCCATGCACTGTACAGACTCGCGCTCGTTTCTACCTGCAGCTATCACTGTTTCGCTCCCAGTTCCCGTGCCTTCATACGATGCGGCGCGTACGCATGCACAAATGAAGCCGTGATCACCGGAACCCCACGCAGGGTGTCTTGCTCGTGTTACGTAACCTCCAGATGTCCGACGGATATGGTCATTAGTTAGTCCATTAATCTGCATTAGTTGGATTTGGTAAAATGCGCGCGCGCATGTGCAACTGTTTTGAGTACATTGTTTCCTCTCTTGATCAAGGTATCCCTCCGGTCACCGACCCTGCATGGTTCCGGTAGTCAATGTCCAGTCAAACTAATATCAATAGAACTTCGCGACCATTGCTTCAAACCAGTTGAAACCGAGTAAGAGGGTAAAACAATGTAAATAAAAGCGTTCGCGCGTTCGCGCGTTCGCGAATATAGAATACCAATTCTTGATCAACTCGGTATTCTGCTATTTATAACAACACGTAACCCTCATTACGGTTCATGAACTTGAACCAAAATAAGTATTGGCTATTTACCTAGAATACAGTACATCACATTCTATATAAAATGTATAGAAAGTTGATTTTCAACTTCCCCACTGCAGTAGCCTGCTCAGGTCAGAGTAGAAATTAGTAGTCATTCTCTATCACACAAAAAAGTTCAAATCACAGCACATGACACAAAACCTGTTGATCAAACTTATGCTCTTGTTAGCGTTACCCAGGCCAGACCACGTGGAGGTCAGAGCATATACTGGCTCAAAATTTTAGGTCATATATATTATGTTCTGCCACTAAGAGATAAGACATCACAACTCGTCATCAAAATCATAGTCTTCCAGATTCAAGATGGGACGAGCTCGATCGTTTCTGTCGCGATGAACGCCTCGTCGGCTGGATGTCTCTGGGCTCATGCTCCACAACTACCTCACTGTCACTGTCCTCAACAACACGTTTAGGTCTCTAGGCCTTCATGGCAACAGGTTGGTTGCTCGCTTGCTTTCCCTTCCTCTTCTTCGGCTGCCTCTGTTGAAGGGCCGGTGTCTACAGAGGAGCCAGGAATGTCTACAGAGGGGCCAGGGATGTCTACAGAGTGGTCGGGTATGTTCTTGTCAGGTAAGTCAAAGGCACCTATGGTATATTGACAAAAAACTGTTTTCAAATCACCAGAACAGGTAAATAGCAAAACACACCTGCTTCATACGACGGTTCCTCGGTCTGCTCATGACGGTCTTGTTTCTTCTTGCGCTGCCCACGAATAACCTGCCTCCTCTTCCGAAAAGCCTCTGACTTCTTCTTAGTAAGACTCGACAACTTCAGAGCATCCAGTTTCTTCAAGAGACGCGAGCTAGCACTATTGTTCGTTATGTTTGACACCGAGAGCTGTTGCAATTCTAATTGCTTGGGGTGACGTAGACATATGTTTTGGTGCCCTTCGCCAAATAATATTATGGAGAGCTTCGTTAGGATTTTGAGTGTCTCCACGTTGAACTCTAGCTAGTAGGTCGGGATGTGAAAGACGCTCAAAGTCTGGCTTGCAGAGTTCGAGAACTCCTGGTGCTATTTCCTTGGGAATATGATGGATCTTTCCTTTGGAATTTGCACCGGGTAGTCTCGTCATCAGAACAGTACTGGTGGTCATTGGAAAAGTGCCCCAGAATGTCATGAATGGCAATGATCATGTCATCCACGTCACCAAGATGTCCGCAAATAGCCATGCCATAGTAATTCTGCATGTATCTGGACAATGCAAACAACCACAACAAATAGAGACAAAAATTGGCAAATATTTGGGAAACTGTAATGTACTTGATCTATAACTTTCTTGGTGAGACTACCTCGACCCATAATTCCCCTCCTCTCGGTAGATCCTTCAGTAGTAGAAATGATAACCTGGCCCCTGCATTTGAGGAGGAGCCTTCGCAAAGACGTGCCCATCCGTTTCTGATCATGGCCTATGCAGTCACTTTTGATAACAGGGTGCTCATCACCATAGGGATTAGCCTCGACAATTGCCTTGTGCGGCGCTGTCGCCATCACCCACATAAGTAGTGTACATCAAGTTCCTCTTTTTCAAAGAACGACACCACATCTTCTTGCTACCAAACGCCTCCATGCTGTTGGAGGTAGACCAATAGTTGATGTGGCACGTGGATTGATGTTGTTCGTACCACTTCTTGTATGCCTCAGACGTATGATCCCAGTTTCCATGCAAATGGTACTCAGTACAGGACTTACTCTGTATTTCATAATCTAACACCTTCCTGGTGTCAACGGAAATGGCAGCCTGCATGCCATACAAAGATTGATGACCCCGTCTCTGCCACGTGCCATCACATGACACCGACACCTCTAGCGGAGACTGGTCAAGAGGAGGTTCTTCTTCAGCATCTGTTCTATACGACAGCAGCACAAATGTAAAAATGTTCAACAATGGTAACTCTCTCACCGTCAGCAGTGACTCTCTGCAGCTCAGAGAGTTCCGTTGCCGCCTCCTGCATCACGGTTTCCGCTACCGACGATGTAGCAACTTCAATAGCTTGCAGATAACTCGTTTATCATGTACCAGGACCAACGCATAGACGAGTAAACCTACATTACGACTAAAGGAGAAGGAATCCTGGGAGAGAGTTCCAGGGAGTCCGACAACGGCATCGAGTCTCTACACAGAATAAGAGATAAGTCAGCTGAAAAATACGTCAAACAAGACTGCAACAACTACCTCTAATCCGGCATGGCCAAAATCTAGCTCTCGAACCTTGCGCCGATTCACTTCAAATGGAGCTTTCTTACCTGGCGCTACCCTCTTCGAAGTGAAAAAGTCAATTTCAGTCCTGATGCGACTGCCACTGTTGCAAAAACTACACAATACGACGAATGGAGATCGACATTTCTCAGTAAATCGTTAGTCAGACTACTCACTCGTAGATGCATTCCAATAGCAACTTGCACGCAAACCCAAACCTCCTCTCTCCGATCTTTAGAACAAGTGAGCCACGCTTACACCTGGCGCACACGGCTGCTTGTCGCAATGCTCCAGACAACAAGGAAAGGTCCAGCAACACGCGATCCTCCATCGAACACCGGATGTCTCCTAGATCCATATCTTGTTTCCACCTATCCATATTTGCATCTCAAAGCGAATCGATCTGCTGGCTACTCGTCCATTTTTCAATACGACGAAATCAAAAGGCAACAGCGTTTCTTGTTTCTTCATAATTTGCCTCAAACGCCCACGCACTGTACGGACTCGCGCTCTTTTCTACCTGCAGCTATCACCGTTCCGCTCCCAGTTCCCAAGCCTTCATACGATGGGGCGCGTGCGCATGCACAAATGAAGCCGTGATCACCGGGACCCCATGTAGGGTGTCCTAGACTCGTTGTCTGAGTCTCTACTAATCGTTTCATAACGTGAGAGTCGTTTGGCTTTCGCTACCGTCTAGCTCAGAGTGTCTGATTAGAAACGTTCTGTAACTGTTTGCGTGTATCTCGAGAGGAAACTTTGTACGTGTCGCAGAGACGGAAACGTCACGCCTACCATATCACGTGCACGGATTCTTCTAGTTAATTAATAGAAGTCATGATGAAAGCTGGATAGTAATTACGGGAAACGTACAACCTAGCAGCACAAGTAAAAGAATAATAATCTCCGTTAATTAAATAACAAGGATGATGACTGCTACAACTCAGACAACGCTCAATCTCAAGAGAGGAGACAATGTACTCAAAACAGTTGCACATGCACACACGCGCGCGCATTTTACCAAATCCAACTAATGCAGATTAATTGACTAACTAATGACCATATCCGTCGGACATCTGGAGGAACGTACACCGGCGTTTCACTCCATGTTCTTCAAAAATTTAGTAGATTTTATTAATGTAACAAATAAAGATAACAACAACCTCAAACTCTAGAGATTCTTACGTACCATAGGTTCCATAGACTCAACACAACATTGTACTACTACTACTACTCTGGCTAGATGGTTTGCTACCATGATACTCTAGAGATAGCAATTACTAGTAATTTGTTAAACAGATGTACCTGTTTAAGATGGTTCTCATCAAAGACGGAAAAGACAGACATTATGTTTGTATGACTGAAGCCGCCTACAACTCGACCTTTATCAGTTATGCGGGAACTGGGCGGGACAGCGCGAGAAAAAGGTCTGGTACACGAGGCTACAAGGCCTAAGCAGTTTCGGGTTTTATCATTTTATAATTGGCATACAAGCTAGACAGCATGCATAAAGCAGGTGGGCGACCGTTCACTGCAATTTTGACTTTTGTAAATTTACTCAAGACTGCGCGCATGCGCAGCACATACAAATGTAACAAAACACAAACCACAAACCACAAACCTCCACGACAGCATATCTGTCTAGTCACATCGAATAATCTACCTAACCGTTCAAGTACACTCTTCTTGATTGCGTAGCTTGCTTCTAGAGCCTTACTTGCAACCTTTACCTTTCTTGCACTGCCAACCGCACCACCAGCTACCACAACAATCACACAGGGCATCATGAACCCAGCAAAACCAGTGCGAATAGATACAGCATCCCGAGTAGTTTCCGCAGCATCCTCTAGCACTTCCTTTCATGCACGCTCTCTTCGTCCTGGAGTTGGAAAATATTGTCTGAAAAAAAGAGTAAAATGTTAGAATTACTTAGAAATTGGTATGTCAATGCTGCATACTGTATGTACAAAAGTATAGTCTAGGGGTCAATGAAGAGGGTTTAGCCTAACGCGCGTTAAGTAGGCGCGGTCATACAAATAAGTCTCATTTCAACAAATACCATACACTGATTCTGTAAACGGAAACTGTGACTATCGAGCAACGTAGTATCTAGAAAATAGTTTCTTTATGCCTGTGCGGCGGATGTCCTTCCAACGCCACTGATCTACAAGACCGTACGGTCACACAAGCACAAAAGTTACTAATTTACAAAAAGGACAAGAAACACTAAGTCAACGTCTAGAGATAGTCTTTCGATGCATGCAACTTGCTAGTTGACTCCTGTAATGCAGCATGCTGTTGTGTTGAATCCAAAAGCTGGTTGTTTGGTTCTGTCATTGAGTAAAATCTTTAGTTAATAGATATTAGTAGTAACTAAAAGGAGAAATGTATTAGCGTATGTTTGACTCACGGTTGAGCTCGGCGTCTTGTGTTCCGCTAGATCTTCCAGACACATAAACATGCCGATACCCAGTTCATGTTCTGGCGACGTCGTGCAGACGGAAGACGCGTTGTGTTGCAGACGCTGCGCGGCGCTGAGAATGGAGGTGTGATACATGGTGCTGTAACGCACTTGACTCCTTCCCAATTCGTTAGTCTGCGAATACAACAAATTGGGAAGCTGAGCGTAGAGCTCAGCCACATTGGCGCACACTGCGCCAGCATGTCCGGCCAACATCCGGCTTGTATTCGCTGCAGCCGCGACAATCGTATTGCGCATCCCCGGAATGACCCGACGGATCGTTTTCGGCAGTGTGAGTGTCGTGAGTTCGATTGTTTCTCCTGTGCGTAGATTCTTAGTTGTGACCGTCGATTTGATGTACTTCTTGTCAGCACCGACGTCAAACTTCAAAGAGCACGCGTCCGGTTGTCCGTCGTGGATGAGACCAGAAATGTGGTTCATGTCGAGCCTGTCGAGCTGCAGCTTTGCTGCCTTGCTGCTCGCAGAAAGAGACGAAGAGAAAGCTGCTAGAAGCAGCAGGAAAGAGAGTGAGTATTGAAACATATCGCAACGGCAATTGAATTATTCGGCACTCGAACGTTCAATGCTGCCTCTCCAGCCTGTAGAGACACTCTACTGCAACAGATGCGCGAGTGTCGACTTTTGTATAGCTTGCATGCGGTCTACTCAATTAATTAAAAGCTTGTGCATGTACCTAACTGTCATACCAGAAAGGGTCGTGCTGAATTGGAAGCCGGTGCAAACAAGCTCGCACAAATTTTGTACGTCAGCTGTCTAGATCCATGCATAGATCTATATCATTACAATACTGAGCATCACCTAGAGTGCACCAACATGAAGGCTTCTACGCGTAAACCGACATACCGGTATGCATACTAAGCTGAATTACTTGAAGCCTACCTAGCGACTACGACCTCTCTAGCAAAGTAAACAATGTAAACTTCCGTAAATTCTAGGACGAACAATGCGACCTCCACAGGTATGTGACCTGCACTTGCATAGCTATCTAGATACCTTTAGTGTGGCTTCAGAAATTGTGAATTGATTGATTAGGAATCAGTTGAGAAAACGTCTACCGTATTATACAAGTCAACTGGTCTAGCCTAGATATTCATTCAGTGGCATCACGTTCACGTAATTTTGGAATTGTACTTTTGCTTGTTTTTTTTTGAAGTTGCTAGTCTGCTTTTGTATCTACCAAGATTGTCGTTTCCACGGGAACACATTAGCATTTTATACTAAGTGTTGGCATGCTGAAAAAGTAATACATGTACTCCAAATGTCATAGCAATTGAGATAAATAACATTCACCAATCTACAATGCATTGATTTGATCCTGGTATACGCATCAGTGAGTTAGGGAGACCTACACATTACTATATGGCTGTAACGGTCAATTTTTTGAAAATTCTTTTTTAACTTCAAAAAATAGTTTGATCTTTGAACTTAAAGCATACCAAGTTTCAAAAATTGAAACGTCAAAAAACCGCACCAAATCTGGAATCCAAAGTTTGCCATTTTATACTCTTGAACGATTTCGGCTAACAAAATGCACATTAGTATTGTATTGTACATGTAACTTGTACACATAATTTGTTTGTACACGCAACAGTAGTTACACATAATCTCTCACGATTCTAACGCTAATGAAGGTTCACGGCAAGGTCGGTCCCTCTGATGGGGCCCTTCCTTTCTAAGCCCAGATTCATAGTTTATTGTCTTCGGCGTGACTTCTGTAGCAGGGCAGATGTCATCTTCAACAGTCAGCTACATTACAACGAGTAAAACACTCAGAATGACTAGACTCGTGCCCAGTCCTCCTCCGCGCTAGGTTGCTTACACCACGTGCGCTAGCTGTCACGTGTGTATAGGTCCATGTGGTTTCACACGTGTGGTTGGCTTAAGCACGGTGGAGGACTGGGACCATGCTTCGTCATGTGACATCATTTGAGTCTAATTAAGTTATTTAGCTCAGCCCGCTGGTCTCAGCTAAGATTTCTAATAGGTTGCTAAGGCTCTGCTAAACGACACAGAAGGTGGTAGATTAGCAAGAGCCTGCCTACAACCGGTCAGTCGCCTGGCCTCACAAATCAACGCCATCATGCACATGCACGATCCTCTTCGTAAAACTGCGCCGGCTAGCAGAGTCTAGAGTAGGATAACGCAGCCCATGACGGACATATTTCGTACATTTGACTACCTTCACAAATCTAAAGCAGATCTAAATCTAAATACAAATTCAGATTGTCATACACCCAGATGTGTGTCTCTTTCGTGAGCTGCTGTACATCCTGGTAATCATTCGCCAAGTTCTCTAATTAGACGTCGCTAAACCTGTTGATATGATTGTGAGACACCAAGATGGTTGAGGTCTGTAATTGCTTGTTTTCCTGTACCGCGAGCAAACAAGCATGTAGGCTGTTAGGAGTGCAATCCCACTGCTTTGGCGATCTCAGAACTTCAGTGCCACAGTGCCGGTGATGAGAGCCTGCAGGCGTGTGCTGTCAGCCTCCTCGTTGGCTTTCCCTTTGACCAGCGCTTGCAAGATGCCAAACAAATGAGGGCTTTGACGACGCATCGTGTCTTCGATGTCTTTCACGGAGAAACGGCGTAAATCTTGCCACGAAACAGGCCCTCGACCAAGAGAACAGCAGTCGGACTCCCGCAAACGTTCGATCTATCTCGACAGAGTCGTTTCTACTAATTGCCAATTGATTGGCGTCTCCGCATAATCTCTTGAGACATGTTGCTTCGCTGGAGTTGGACAAGTCCCACTTGCTTGATTCGAATCTTGTCGATTTCTCCTTGTGACATCTACAGGTCAAACAGGCACTCTGCACGTGCACACCTCTTGTACGCAGTGCGTATCTTACTTGCATACGGCGAGGGGTGATTCCGCAAGTCTGAAACGTCAGTAGAATGTGCTATAACTCCAACAGAGACTGGTGCGAAGGCAATATGTTCTGGTGGCATGGTCCATCCTCTGGCGAGCTTCCGGGAAAGCTTACGAGCCACCTCGACGTGACTGATATTAGCTTAAAATTGGTCCAACAAAATCTGCTAGACGTAACTAACAGGGACGCCTGAACGCGGTGCTCTGGCAGACACAGGGATCAGGACCCGTCGCAGCCTTTTGAAAAAGAGGCGTTACCTTCACGTACTCGTGTGGCTCGACAGGTATGTAGAAGGTCTAGGCGCGCGCGAATGGACTTGCACTTACCATTGAGACCGCTCTTCTCGAAAGTCCTTCTCTGGTCGCACTCTCACGGACAACGACGACATCAACAAGTTATCGGCACGTAATGGCTTAGTGGCTCTATAATTGTTGTGTACTTAGTCTTTCTAATTGTGTAATCATGCATTACAAAAGCCCTCCTACGGAAACTATCATGCTAAATAAAATTAGTATCTACCAATCATGTCACGCCATTTCGGTCACGTTACAAACATGTTTGTCACGTGACGAAGCATGGTCCCAGTCCTCCACCGTGCTTAAGCCAACCACACGTGTGAAACCACATGAACCTATACACACGTGACAGCTAGCGCACGTGGTGTAAGCAACCTAGCGCGGAGGAGGACTGGGCACGAGTCTACAGAATGACTGCGTACGAGAACAAACTTTCTGATGGCTGACCTTCACCATCGCCGTCAAGTTATCAATATGTATTATAAAAGTTACTGTCAACCGTGGGAGACGTTCTTACACATTTCTCTGATGGTTTCCATGTACGAAAAAATTACGATTTCCTTTCTCTCAGCAACGAGAGAACTCTGCCTCCGTAGGAAAACCTTCACTTCTCTTGTTCTCAATATGGCCGTTGTCGTCAACATCGCTTCCTATCTAAACTCAAATTCGTGACGATGGAACGCCGCACAAGCAAGAAACTCGGCGTTTGCGCTTATTTCCGGTAGTTGAATTCAACTGTCGAAGCAGAATTCCCGTATAATTAAACAGATGTCAGAAAGGACCCTTTTTCTACGATTTGGGGCGTTTTCGCCAGGTTTTTTTGCATTTCTAGCGTTGGTGTGTACTCTGGAAAGCTATCCGACTAACTACTTATCAGTCTTTTGCGTTTCTACAAATTCCCCAAATTCTGGTTGTCAATGCAGAATGGTCATTTTTATTTTGAACTTCCTCGTTTTCGTTGCCAAGGAGACGTGGTGGTTGCAGAAAAATAAAGTTTGACCATTCATCATGGCAATGATCGACTAGCTAAACTACAGACCAAGTTTCAGGTCAGTAAAAGATTTCCTTGCATTTTGGTAGATTTTTTACAACTATTGAATAACGGTACCATGTATGTCCCGTGAGTTAATTGCCGAGCGTAGCGAGGCTTCTATTTCGGGTCGCACAACAGAAATGGGCGTGGTCATATGGTCTCCATTGAGCTTTTGGTGTGTGTGTGTGTGTGTGTGTGTGTGTGTGTGTGTGTGTGTGTGTGTGTGTGTGTGTGTGTGTGTGTGTGTGTGTGTGTGTGTGTGTGTGTACACAAATCTCAAATTTCTCCTCCCCACGACCACGTTTCATGCTAGGACCTACCTTAAGTAGAATTCATTTCCACTTAAGTAGAATTCATTTCCAGTTAAGTAGTATTCATTTCCACTTAAGTAGAATTCATTTCCACTTAAGTAGAATTCATTTCCACTTAAGCAGTATTCATTTCCACTTAAGTAGAATTCATTTCCACTTAAATAGAATTCATTTCCACTTAAGTAGTATTCATTTCCACTTAAGCAGTATTCATTTCCACTTAAGTAGAATTCATTTCCACTTAAGTAGAATTCATTTCCACTTAAGTAGAATTCATTTCCACTTAAGTAGAATTCATTTCCACTTAAGTAGAATTCATTTCCACTTAAGTAGAATTCATTTCCACTTAAGTAGAATTCATTTCCACTTAAGTAGAATTCATTTCCACTTAAGTAGAATTCATTTCCACTTAAGTAGAATTCATTTCCACTTAAGCAGTATTCATTTCCACTTAAGTAGAATTCATTTCCACTTAAGTAGAATTCATTTCCACTTAAGCAGTATTCATTTCCACTTAAGTAGAATTCATTTCCACTTAAGTAGAATTCATTTCCACTTATGTAGAATTCATTTCCACTTAAGTAGAATTTATTTCCACTTAAGTAGTAATCAGTTGACTTCAGTAAAAATGATTCTACTTAAGTAGAATTCAGTGGTCTATTTTCACTAAAGTAGAATTCATTTCCACTTAAGCGGAATTCAATTCAACTGAAGTGGAAATAACAAATTTCACTTAAGTAGAAATGGATTTCTACTTCAGTAGAAGTGCTGATTTCTACTTCAGTAGAAATGAATTCCACTTAAGTAGAATTGAATTCCACTTAAGTAGAATTGAATTTCACTTAAGTAGAATTATTTCTACTTAAGTAGAAATAGCGAATTACGGCACAAATGGCGCGCCATACGCGAGGTGCCTACGGATACAGTACAACTAGTCAATTATTTAGAACGGTCACAACCGATAATTAAGTACGTTACGGTTTCTCTTGCTGTTCCGCACCATAAGTCTACAAAAACGGCTAAGAAACGACCGACTACCACCCACGCCTGAAAGTAGCAACAAGTTGCCTACTCTAGCCACGCCTCTTTTTGTCGACTTTACAAAATAACTAGAAATGGTCACGCAAGACCACTAAAGTAGTTCCGATGATGTACAATTGAGTGTTCACGCACAATCATCTCTATCTACTGTACACATCACCTCCTACACGTTTACAAGTGGTTATGCGTAACGCGCGCTACGTAGGGGCGGTCATACAAAATTAAGTCATATTTCAACTCTAGACACAAATTCAACTTGATGACCTCGCAATTGCAAGAGGAAATACTCCAAATATTATAAATTACAAGGAGCAAGGCTACTTTTGCACGCTTTCTAGCTACACATAGTCTCGGCCTCCCAAGATCCGTGTAGCGCTGATTTTGAATCGGCGCTACACGGGTCTGGGAGGCCGAGGCTAAGCTACATACTTACATAAGAAGTTTTAGTGCGCATAAAGAGTGCATGCAGAAGTATACAAGCGGCGCAGTTTGTAAAAACAAGTCGTACAGCACCTAAGTTACATTGGTAATACATGTGCGTTAGGGCAAAAAAGTAAAGGCAGCTCTGGCACTTGTATTCCTACTGCGCATGCTCGAACTTTCGTCATGGCTGAAGGGACTGGCGCATCTCCTAGTGTCTGGCTTTTGTTGATTGTAATCTGGTTGACTGCTATCACGTCATACACTTACTACTCGAGTCACGACGAAGACAAACTCGAACGAAGCCAACAAGCTGCAGCAACGCTATCAGCTCAAGATCGACTTACCATCGCAATGCTGGATAGGAAACTCGTGGGAGTTGATGACAAGAAAAGACGCTGGGACAGCAGCACTGAAACAGCTCCACAATGTACCAACTACACCTTGCTAACGGAAAGCTGGCGTAGACCATTTCATGAATTTGGCGACGCCGCGCGAAACCATTGCGATGAAGACAACGCCAGTAACAACAGCTTCAAAGAGGGATGGAACAGATTTGCACCCTCAATCGGTGGTTCAATGTTAGTTCAGACCCGTAACCAGCAATCTGTGTCTCTACAATGTGGTAACGCGCTAGCCGGTTATCTGAACGGATCCCATCCGTCTGAGCCTGGACAAATGGTTATCCGACCGGTCTGCTTTACTGCTGACTGCAGCCATTATAACATGGTCTCACCGCAATTGCATGTCACAGTTTATAACTGTGGTTCGTTTTTTGTCTACAACCTGCCTTCTCTACGGCACGTGAGCGGGAACGTCTATCCGCTCCCTAGGAATGGAACATTTTGCAACCTCGTCTATGGCAGTATGTACCTGCACTAGACCACTGTGTTCATATTGGGCTGCAACTCTTACAAATATCGCGACTGTATCGAGCTCTAATCTTATTTTTTGTCTGCTAGTGATGTGAGGTAATGCACTGCATGTTTGAGAGCATGTCTAGCTAGGCAATGTTTCTAGATGTAATAGCCAGTAGCGTTAGGCTATTTAGCTTAAGTCTTGTCACATATGCCAGCCATCTAATTGGCTGCATGTGTAACCTTATCTCCTTCCTGCATTACGTGCACTAAACAGCAATTTGTTGATTAGCTAATGCCGCCCGGTGTCAATGCAATTTACGTTTAGATCCGAACCTTCGATTTTGTATCATGCAAAGTCTGATTCTGTCGCAATCGTCGAATCCTGGCATTCCTTCCCAGACTCTGGGTCACTTGTTTCACAGTCTGTCTTTCGTGATCGATTGAGAACAACTAATCTGCTCTTACTATGACACGTATACCGATCTCGAGGATGTTCAACAGCAGTTCTGGTTGGTAAAGCGATGTTCCTCTGTTCATGTGTACAATGCAAGCTGAAACGAGGTAGAGCAGCCGTGCACGTGCATGATCAGCAACTCTAGACGCCTACTGCTCCATATGTATGAAACGTATAGGCCATGAACTATGTATGACTGACTTACCGCTTAGGCTTAAAGAAAGATAATATACTGTATACTGTCCTTTCCGTGTTGCTTCCGGTGTAGCATGCTGAGATTGTATTTTACAGTCTGCGCATGCTCAGCAACTATTTGCGCGCGTAAGTCTACATCCGGCATGCTGAGATTGTTCACACATCTAGGTATCATTATATTGAGGTTTTTTGTTTCTTGGGTAGACAATAGTTGTGTGCACTCGCTAGAGCAGTCCATGGATGATCTGAAGCAAACTATAATTGCAGCTAGGGAAGCCAGACTTTGTCGCTACAGAGAGAGATGCCAGAATCTGATAAATTATCTCCTGACACAAAGCCTTCCACCAGGCATAGCAAAAAATTAAATCAGAAACATCAAGAACCAGGCCAAGACTCACCAGTGAGATGTCAAAAGTAAGAGAGATTTATTCGTACAAATGTGCATGTATAATTATTATGTCTAATTATATTTCCAATTGTATAAAATTGTATGTAATTGATATATGAAATTTTAGAATAAAATTATATATCTAGACTCATATATATATATATATATATATATATATATATATATATATAATTGCATATAGCATATACATATTATGTAGTACATAATTATTTTTTACAACTGAATTATTTACTTCAACCCAGTGGTTTTACATTGTTGTAACATATTAAAATAGTTAATTAATATATAACTAACAATACTAATTTTTTATTTCTTATACAATGTTTGTAGAATTTTATTATTTAGAGTGTTGACAGTGTAGCGACTAATGGATTTTTGTACTTTTGTCTCCTAACCAAATATTTTGTAATCATTTGACTGATGCTATGTCATATGCTATCACTATTTTGACTACATTGTGTGGTGCAATGTTTTAATATCTGATTTGTTTCAACAACACAACATTTCCATTCCATGTACACAATCGAATCAACCTCTATTGGTCTCCAGCAAGTTATAAACGTTTGACAGTATTTCATGTTTCGATTATAGAAAAGAATTAATTTACGTTGGGGTTAAGAAAGACATGAGAAAGGAAGTTATTTATCAGCTAGATGAAATAACAGAAATTCTTCATCAATACCACTCTAACCCCATGGGTGGACACAGTGGAATCAACAACACACTTGCTAAAGTCTCCAAGTTCTACAAATGGAATGGCATGAAGGAAGATGTCATTGAATATGTAAATAGATATTGTATAAAATAGGATTATTTTGTAAACTATAATGATTTGACATGTCATTCTACAGTGTGAATCTTGTGATCGCTATCAGAGGTATGACAAACTAAAGACACAGGCTCCAGAGTTGAAGCCTATTAGGGTAAAGGCGCCTCTAGAACTGGTTGGGATGGATCTTATTGGTATGTACCAGCTTTGTAGTTTTTATATAAACTGTTAGCTGTGTTGTATCATCTGAATTTTAGTTAAGACCATGTTATTGTTGCTATCCCTTTTAGGACCACTACCAACAACTGATGCTGGGTTTAGGTACATTCTTACCTTTACAGACTACTACACAAAATTTGTGGATTTCTACTCATTGATGGACAAGACTGCTAATGGTGTGATACAGAGAATAGAACTTTCGTATGCAGGTACAAGTTCAATTTATCTTCAATGTCAACAATCAGCCGCAGGCACTTGTGAAACTGGTAACATTGTTTTGTATTTTACAGATGGGGTGCCCCCAAAAGACTTCTTTCTGATCAGGGGAGAGTTTGTTTCACAAGTAAGAATGGCATGTCGATTCTGTTTTTCACACTAATTAATTTTAATTACCAAATTAATATACATTAGATATATTTATGAAATGCTGTTTCTTTAATTACATTTTTAGATCATGGCAAGCTATGCAGGCTTTCTTATGCATGCTCATTGTTTTGGGCATAGCATATGGATTGATGGAAGACTTGGTATTGGGTAGAAGGAATGTTATACAGAATTCTTTGACCTCATAACTACATTTTCTTGTCCATTAAGTTTGTTGTATGATGTAAAATATTTTGCATGTATTTTCAGGTCAACACAGTTTTGCAGGAGGTTTAACATCAAGCGGTCGGTGACAAGTGCATACCATCCCCAGAGTAATGGCCTTGATGAACACACCAATCAGACCTTGAAAGTGCGACTTGCCAAGCTTGTCAATGAGCACCAAAATGATTGGGACAACTTCCTTGATGATGTTGCCTTTTCCATGCGTGCTCAAAAACAGGCCTCTACAAAGTACAGTCCATTCTTCCTTATGTTTGGTCGGCATCCAAGAACTCCGATAGAAGTAAATACTTTCAGTGTTGTTCCTCATTCAGTCTTGAACCACTTTGTTAGCTATAATTATTTTGTAGATGGAAGAAGAAGAGGAAGCTTTGGAGGAGACTGCTAACATTAAGGAGGAAGCAATCTTTGAAAGTGATGCAGACATGGACAGAATGGTGGCAAACAGAGATACTTTGATGACACGTGTTGACCAACTGGCAAAGAAGCGTTGTACTACTATTATGTCTTATGATCTTAATAGTTTCTGTTAATATTGCTAGGTTCAGCAAAATGTTTTAGAAGCCCAAGCCAAACAACAGGAACAATTTGCTAAACGGAAATCAAAAGTGGTCAAAGTTTTTCAGTTTTCCATTGGTGGCCTTGTTCTTCGAAAAGTTATGAAGAATGTGGGACGGAAGGATGGAAAGTTAGATGCTCTGTGGACTGGCCCTTATAGGTATGTAGATGTATTCCAATCCCAGTCATAACTGTAATTATGTGTATATTTGAATGCTTATGATAATATTAATTGTAGTTAGTGTTGTATTATACCTCTATCTTTACAGAATTGTTGATATTGATGATCATCAGAGGATAGCTTTAGAGTACCCTGAGACTGGGCAACTCTTAAAGGTGAAGGTGCCATATGAACAGGTCCGCCCACACAAATCTAGCCCCCTTCACTAACCACAAACAGTGGATTCTTCTGCAACTTTTCTTTGGATGATGCAATTGCCCTTCAAGCTAAGGGTGTTCCTCAAAATGAGGGTTCAGAGCAGAAGAAAAAAGAGCACAGAGCAACTAAACGAACTGCAGATGTCATTGTGGTGTCACAAACTGAAGCAAAGAAGAGAAAGATTGGACACATGGCCATCAGCAAGTATGCACTCCTGAAGAAAGAAGTTTTCCTCTCTTATCAATAGTGTGAAGTCTGAAGGAACCTGGTTGGCTGATGAACATATCGACCATGCCCAAGCAATGCTTGCAAAGCAGTTCAAGGAGATAGGAGGTTGCCAATCTGTGTGTTTTTGAAGCAGACGGATGTCAGTTTGTTGGAACACCAGACCGAAACTTCATTCAGATCATGAACATAGCAGGTAATCACTGGATTATTGTCAGTAATATTGGCTGTGACAAAGACGCAGTGGTCATTTACGATTCACTGTATGAAAACATCGATGCTTCAGTGAAGGAGAAATTTGTAAAGCAAATGGCATACATGATAGCCCCAACATCTAAAGAAATGGTTTTGGAGTGGGCTGATATTCAGAAGCAAGTGGGAGGCTCAGACTGTGGACTGTTCGCTATTGCTGTAGCAACTAGTTTGTGTTGCGGTGTGCTGCCTCAAGAATGTTTTTGAGACCAGAGTCGCATGCGAAAACACCTTTGTGACTGCTTTGATAAAGGAGTAATGTTTGAGTTTCCCAAGTGGTCAAAGCCCAGACATCACAAAGGATGTCGTCACAAAGAGAGGATTCAAATTGTCTGCCATTGCAAACAGCCATGTTTCGGGAACCAGTTGATGGTACAATGTGACAAGTGTCATGAACAGTTCCATTGTGAATGTGAAACAGTTCATCAAGTTGTTGGAAAAAATGATCCTTTCGTCTGCCAAAACTGTTTGTAATGTTACTTTGATTCTAGTGGTAATAGTGTTAGAAGATTATATTTTAGTGAAGATGGGGTGGCACTGTGCTTTGCGGTAGTTTAGTGATTTGATTGTGTCTAACTGTCTATAACAGAAAAATTGAGGTGATTCATTATATATTTTCCAAATGATCATTAATCTCTTCTGGTGCACACAGCAACTCCAGCAGTTATTATTATACCTTACTGTAAAAAATTATATATACACATATACACTAATTCATAACATTATTATATATGTGTGTGTGTGTGTGTGTGTGTGTGTGTGTGTGTGTGTGTGTATGTGTGTATTTATTTTTTTAAATCGTAATAGTTTTATTGCAGTTTTAAATTCTTAGTGATATTAACAGTTTTTTCTGTATATGCCGCAAAGTATGAACTGCATTAAATATATATTGCAAATCGAACAGAATTAGTGTCTAAAGTAATTCTTGCACTAATAGTATCTATTTAACTATAGATTTCTCAATAGAACGCTAAATTTGTTTTACGCATGCGCACAAGTCAGAACAATTTCAGCACGTACGCAATTTCAGCACGTTTGCATTGCGTGCTAAAAATGTCAGTTCTATTATGCGCATGCGCAAACAATCTCGGCACGGTGACAATCTCAGCACGCAACACCGGGAAGCCAGTTTCCGTGAATTTGCATTAGGCAAAGCCAAGAGGTCGCATTAATAACGAACGCTAATGTTGATCGAAGGCACGTGACAACAGGGTTAGGTAATTTACTCTACGGAAAATAGAAGATTTAATTATATTATTGCAATCAACATCATTATCATCATTGTCATGGGCATAAATAATCGCTAATGGCTAGCTAAATCTACAATCTGAAAGCATTGGTTGCAATTTGCAAACTATAGGATCCAAATTTAAAAAGTAGTTAAATTTGGGGGGAACGTGCCCCCAACAGGCCCCCCTAACTACGCCACTGCGACACAGCAATAGCAGACATGTAAACGACGTTATTGTCAGCATTATATTTGCTCTCATCACACTAAGATACTAAAAATACCGCAAGTTATACCCATTTAGCAGGAGCATAGCAACCATATTTATTTAGTTGTCCGACCTAACGCGCGCTAGGAAGACGGTGTCACACAACTAACGTGCGCTATTTTGAAACTAATATAATTAATTATCTAAACCGGAAGTTACGGCAAATCGCCTGGTAGCGGTCAATTTTTCTAAAACAGCGCATGCCCAACACTAGCCTCGCATGGCCAGAATTTTCCTTCTCACAATTTCCCTTTTCAAACGAAAACGGCTACGCAAGATTAACTACAAAGATAATACAATTAAGTGTCCTCAATCATCCGCATATATATATACTGCATACATGCATCACCAGCTGCAAGTATACTACAGCAAGTACCATATGACCACGCCCACGCAGCATGCAATCACTCTACCTGTACCTACAACTCTGGTAAACCTGGCAGTTTGGTCTCGATGAAGTGATGATGAGGAAAGAATTCGATCTTCGGACCGACTTTCATGTTGTTGCGGTCGGCCTGGCGAGACTCGTCAAGCAGGCAACTTTCGATCTGTAGGAAGGATGGACGGTCCTTTGTGTCCTTTCGCCAACACTTTTCCATCAGAACACGAAGTTCTGATTTACAAGGCTAAATGCAAGGAAGATGAGGTTGACAGTCTAGAGTATTGCGTTACACAGAAACAACGTGATGACAGAAGGACAAATGATCTATAAAGGGAATTGGTGGAAACGTATTGAAAAGCAGACAGACAGACAAACAAACAGACAGACAGACAGACAGACAGACAGACAGACAGACAGACAGACAGACAGACAGAAAAACACATAGACAGACAGACAAACAATAGACAGACAGACAGACAGACAGATAGAGAGACAAACACACAGAAAGACAAACAGACAACAGACACGGACATACACCACATTCACACACACAGTGACACAAACACACACACACACACACACACACACACACACACACACACACACACACATAAACACACACACACACACACACACACACACACACACACACACACACACACACACACACACACACACACAGCTAAACATTACCAATCCACACAGCCAGCCAATCATCTCACACACCTTGAACACTGCCGGTCTCAACCCATCATTAAGCTGCTGTACAAACGTCGGCTCCTGTGGTATATTAAAGTACGGAACACTCTGACACAATGACAGCACCTCCCACATAAACACTCCAAAGCTCCACACATCAGACTTCACCGAACAATCCAAATAAGGAGGAAAACTCTCGGGCGGCGTCCACTGGAGAGGAACAGCTCGCATATGCTGAACACACAAACTCAATGTAAACAGACACTGCAAGCACATGCAATGGCAAGCAAAAGTACCGATGAGCTGTAGAGCTCGTCAACTGCCTTACGAGCAAATCCAAAGTCTGTGATCCTGCAGCGTTCGTCTTCGGTGACATACACAGTGCGTGATGAGATTACCTAGAGAAAACAGTAGGGAATGGGGTGTGTGGTGTGTGGAGTGGGGGTGGGGATGGGTGCTTACTCGAATGATGCATGAGATCTGTGAGAGATATTTCATGGCGGAACAGATGTCCATTAGCATGTGGAGGAGTTGATTGAGGTAGAAGCTGCGACCGGAATTGCATTGCTGGAAGAATAGTGAACGAGTAGAATTAGTGTGTAGACAAACACACTCACACACACTCACACACACACACACAGATACGCACATGTACACACACATGCATACGCAAGTGCACACACATAACACACACACACACACACACACACACACACACACACACACACACACACACACACACCACGCATACACACACATGCATACGCAAGTGCACACACATAACACACACACACACACACACACACACACACACACACACACACACACACACACACACACACACACCACACGCATACACACACATGCATACGCAAGTGCACACACACACAACACACACACACACACACACACACACACACACACACACAACACACACTCACACACACACACACAACACACACACACACACACACACACACACACACACACACACACACACACACACACACACACACATTGCATGTAGCCATCAACTCACTTTCTGAAAAAACTTGTATACAGATCCATGCTTAAAATACTGCGTAACAATCATCGGTTCGGCTCCTTCACATTCAACGAAATAAAAACCAGAAAACCAGAGAAACAGAGTAGCAATGGTACAACCTGTCGTGACGATGCCAAACAGAGTGACGACATTCGGATGCTTCAGTTGAACCAAGATCTTCGCTTCAATAAAGAAAAGTCTCCGCTGGGTCTCGTCATTGTCGGCATTCTAACGACACAAACTAGTTGATATTAACCAGGAATGACAGAGTGACATCGTAGTGATACTTTAAGGATTTTGATCAGAACGTCTCGTTGCTGTTGAGACACGGGATCCATGAAGTCGCCTCGATGTCGTTCACTTAGTGCAGCTGCAACACACGATGATGAGATTTCATGAGCTGAAGCCACCCTGAGCATGTGACTTAGATTTTTAAAAAATTATTGGACTTTCTCAGACACTGCAAGTACATGCATCTACAGTGATAGCTGCACTGTTTAGTAAACTAAA
>NC_085096.1:445000-452500 GCF_963422355.1 Corticium candelabrum
TCCACCAGCTGCCTCGCCAGACAACCAAACCGTTTCGATCCGTGCTCACGTCATCATTACTCAACAGCATCACCTATTGACCCGTCCGGTCGGTCATCGCCACCAACAGTCAACCGTCCCCATCAGCGTCACGAACAGTCAGCCTCGTCATCATCAACATCACTAGAACAGACATCACACTCACACTCAACTCAATACAACAGCCGCTCTCTACTACACTCCGCTCTCTCTCTTTGCATCATCACACTGTCACCTCACTATGTCCGACTGTCGTTGTGTTGTGGCCAGCCGCTCACTCTTATGGCTTCTCCTCGTCTTTGCCGCTTTCGGTGCTTGCCTCACTGGATTTTTATCACCCGAATGGCTAAAGGGCGGCAGTAGTGTGCAGTCGGGTGATACTTCCGGCGCCCGGTCGACACCTCACGTTTCGCGGGAAATCGGAGGCGAACAAAAGGTCGGACCGTTGAAGAAGTGCGCAGTGCGACAACTCGATAGTGTCGTCGTGTGTCTCTTTCTGACGTGGGACGAGTTCGAGTCGGCGGCCTGGAAAGCGGCTGTTGTGCTGCAAGGTGGAGGGATGTTTGTCGTCTTGTTGGCGCTGCTGCTCGGTGTCGCGTCGTTCTGGAAACAGAATCTCGGACGTTTCAATATTGTGTCGATTGCTGGGCTGATGGAGGGAATAGCAGGTGAGAAAGCATGGTGATTAGGCAGGAATGTTCAAGGCTGTACCTACTAGCTGACACACGTGTAGTCTCTAAACGTATTCAGTATGCATGTATGTATGTGTTTGTACATACATGCACACGTGTGTATGTATCCTGATGATACGCATGTACACATGCATGCATGCAGACAGACAGTCCTGTAGGCATGCAGACAGACAGACAGCTAGGTAAGTAAGTACACATGCAGGCACACAGACACCCGTGTTCACGGAATCTGCCGCTCTGTAGTCACAGTTGTGACTGCTCCTGTGACTCCATCTGTGGTGTCAAATCTTTCCTTGCTTGGAGCCCAAGACCAGCCTCTGGTACACCACCTATGCATGTGGGCATTAGATTAAGCGTAATTGGTACTGACAAGCATCAAGTAAACTTGAGTATAAATTTACTTTTTCACTTCCTAACAACCCATGTTGTGCCAACTTGTGTGAGCATATTTGAGCGTAATTGCACAAGCAGGTGAGCAGAGCGGCATAGCATAGTGGCAGACAAAAACAGCATACTATGCCCATTTCTAGTGATTTTCCTTTGCTTTACCACTACACCGTTTACCAGTAATGTCACACTAATTGTGTTAGATGCTCATCGAGTTTGTTTCTCTTTTGTCTCTAGTGCCTTTACTAGCCGCCGGTCTCGCTGTTTATCCTCTCTCGTGGTCGTCGGACTCTGTACGGAGCGTGTGCGGCGGTTCGGCCGGAGACTATGATCTCGGCGAGTGTTCACTGCAGTGGGCGTTCTATGCGATGACTTGCGGCGCTTTGTTGACACTGTTGGGCTGCTTGCTGTCGCCACGTGCGGCGAAGGCGTGCAATAGTCACCTCGTCGAAGAGAAGATTCGGTTAGGAAAGTCGTGCATATGCGTGATGTGAGACGCAGTTATATGCGAGCCGACTTGTACATAGACATACATAGGTAGATAGATACGTAGATATCCCGGATGTAAGAGATAAAGATGGTAGCCCTCTTGTGTTTCGCTATTTATACATTTGCGGTGGCTTATCTTAATAACCAAAGCTCGATAAACGAATGCTCAGTGTGCCGGATATGCGACGAAAGAAGCTCCAAGCTCGTGCGTTTCCTGTCATCAGAAGGCACGCGTATGGTTTCACTCACTCTGTTGACATTGAGCGCACGTGTGCATACCGTACAAGCGATATGCATTGTTCATTGAGTGATTGACGTGTTGACTTGTTGCAGCAATCGTCCGCTGGCAAACACCTACTGGCTTCCAGCTGTTTGGCACGCATCATACATCCCGGTAGGAAGCGAATTATTCATTGGACATGTTGAGTCTCTGTTGACATCCCTAGCTGCTACATCTTGCTATCATTACTTGTGTGACTCTCGTGGGAACGCAAACACGCAGCTGTGTGATTCTCCAAGGTTTACCCGCATGTATAATCTCGGATTTTGATGCAGCTGTAGCACACAGGATGTACAGATCTTGGGTGGTTTCGCCCGCAGTGTGTGATGACGTGCAAGCATGCTGTGAGCCTCGACAGTTTCAGTAGCACACACATGCACACGCACACAGACAGACAGAGACAGACAGACAGACAGACAGACAGACAGACAGGCAGGCACACACACACACACACACACACACACACACACACACACACACACACACACACACACACACACACACACACACACACACACAGAGTTAAAACTAAAAGTGTATGTAGCCCCCAGGATCCGATGCCACAAATTATTGGCGCTAAATATAATTTCCCGGTGGTTTCTGTTTGACTGTTGACATGCACCACGCGTGTGTACAGCATGCAGTCACATGCCAATCATCACTGTTTCAATGCCAACACCCAAAAAAGCACACAAAGCAAACGCATACACACAAACTGTTGCACAATGTTTTTTGCCCGGTGGATGTGGCCTCGTTGATGCTCTTTATTGTCTTCATGCGGTTACTTACACCTTTCCTGCACTCACAGCTGCTGCCCATGCCTCCCTACATGGCATGTCCACAAATACCTGCAACCTTCCGTGTGTTACCTGATGATTGGGCTGTTTTAGAAGCGGGGAATCAGAGGGAATGGGTTGGGTGGACACCAACGTTTCTATTGTGGTGTGTTGCAGAGGTAGACAATGCAAGGGTGAGGTGGTATCCGAGTTTGTGTGTGGCTTCTCTTGTCAGATGGAGACGGAAGCTTGTAGTGGTCTGGTTTGCGTGTTGTAGTGTGAGAGGTTGAGATGTCAACTGAGTTAGGGTGTGGGATATCTAGATGTGAATATAATATGACCTCATATCTGGATGACGAGGGATTGGGTAATGAATTAGATGGTTAGATTTGTTTGCTCTCTCTCTCTGGTCTGTTGCACTCATTTTAGGTTGTTGGTATGGAACAGTGTGATATGAAAATATGAGTATTGACTGATACAGATGAACAGACAGACAGACAAACAGACAGACAAAAGGATGGACAGACAGACAGACAGACTGACAAACAGACAGACAGAGACAGACAGACTGACAAACAGACAGACAGACACAGACAGACAAAAGGACGTACGTATGGACAGACACAGACAGACAGACAAACACGGACAGACAGACAGACACAGACAGACAGACACAGACAGACAGACAGACACAGACAGACAGACACAGACAGACACAGACAGACAGACAGACAGACAGACAGACACAGACACAGACACACAGACACACACACACACACACACACACACACACACACACAAGGACGGATGGGCAGACAGACAGACAAACAGACAGACACAGACTGACAGACAGATAGATGGACACACACACATACACACAATTGACAAACAGACAGACAGACAGACAGACAAACAGACAGACAGACAGACAAGCAGGCAGAAAGTGATTACAGAGATCACAAGTAACTGTCCACAACCCAAACACCATCCACGTGCACACAAAAAGTTTGCTGCAAATTCTAATACTCTGACTGATATTAACTATCATCTAACCATCTGTTTGCATTTCAGTGCAATGCTGTGACTTTCTGTCTCTATCATAATGCTAACTAATATACACACAAAGTACAGTAAATGTCACCCGAGTCACGTGTTGCCATCATATACGTCTGACATCAAGAGTCAACTTTGTGAGTCAATTGCCATTCACTGCAAGCAATAGAAGCAATACTTCAATAAATCAAATAAAATGGAGTAAGACTAACAAAATGTTAACAAGGGAATTTTGATACAAACAAACAGACAGACACACACAGACAGACACAGACACACAGACAGACACAGACACACAGACAGACACAGACAGACAGATAAATAGAAGACACACACAGTGACAGACAGACAAACAGACACACACACACACACACACACACACACACACACACACACACACACACACAGACAGACAAACAGACAGACAAACATACACATACACAGACAAACAGACACACACGTAAACAGATACAGAGACAGACACAGAGACAGACAAACAGACAGACACAGAGACAGACAAACAGACAGACACAGAGACAAACAGACAGACACAGACAGACAGACAGACACAGAGACAGACAAACTGACAGACACAGAGACAAACAAACAGACACAGACAGACAGACGGGGACACAAAGACAAACAAACAGACACACACACACACACACACACACACACACACGACACACACACACACGACACACACACGACACACACACACACACACACACACACACACACACACACACACACACAACCTACCGATCACAACCGACATCACCGCCGGACATATCTGCCTCGAAACAACATCTCCCATCTCCCTCACTCTCTCCGCCTCCACGACATGCACATACTCCTCTCCAGACGCCACCCAACCAAACACGGCCAACGCAACACCCGACGGCTTCTCCAAATCAACAATCCCCACAACGATCACCTTCTCAGTCACACTCTTCATCCACACAGACAAATACGGAAGATAGAACAACGAATCGGTGAGACCGTCGGTCACCATGACGACATAATCCGGCGCGTAACTCCGATGACCCGTCGGTGCCAACAGAATCGTCTGAATCGTGTGAAACATCGCAGACGGAATGTTAGTGAATCCACTGCGATACTCAAGTCTCTCAATTCGATCCAGAAGCTCGTGTTTCGTCTCATACCCATCGAACGTGATGTCGGTCGTCGCGTCGCCGTTGAATAGAACGATAGACACGAGGACGTCGTCGTCGCCGATCGGGAACGACAACACCAAATCGAATGTAAACCTGATGACCTCGTTGCGAAACACGTCGGGCATTATACTCGACGAATAATCGAGGATAATCACGACGTCTTTCACACACCGTGAGTTCACACACGGATGCATCACGCACTCGATGTCCCTCGTTTGTTCGGAGCATTTTTTCCCGCCGCTCGATGGTTTGATGATGACGTCACGTTGTTGGGTTAGTCGCCCGACGTCGCACGTCGTTGAGCATTCCGTCGCGTTTCGCCACTCGGAGAGGACGCAGTCGATCGACACGTTGCACATGTAGCCGACCAGCGTGTTGACGTATCGGCTCAACACTCTGTAGTCGGACGAGAAAATGAGATGTCGGTCGCTCGGTTCGCTTGCGACGTATGTCAGTAAGTCTTCGTATCCTTCGTAGTTTCCCACCCCGACGACGAACGTCTCGACTCCCACGCTTTTCAAATCGTCGGCGGCCACTCGGACTTCGTCTTCATTCGAGTCTCTTCCATCCGATATCAACACCAATACGTTCCGTTCAACTTCCGGTTTTGATGACGTCATGAATACGTCGTTAGCAGTTGCGAACGCCGTCGATATGGACGTCCATCCGCCTGTGCATCTCAACATTGAGAAGCCCTCGTCGACTCTCTCTCGATCAGAAAGGAAGGGAAACGAGTACTCGATCGCTCCGTTGAACGTCATGGCTCCGACGTGAACGAAGTTGTCACCGATCTCGACCTCGAGCGTCACCGATCGCATGTAATCCTGAGCGAACATACAGTCGTCCATGCTGATCGAGCCCGAAACGTCGATGAGAAACAGTAAGTTCATCCGGCTGCTACACGAACCGGCGCACAGAAACGTATTGCATTCCTCGTGTTTCTCGAGTGTCGGACACGCTGTTCCCCCGTTCTGCGGCTTCGTCGTTATTGTCCTTGTGTATCTCTGCATCCCGCCACCGCAAGACGCCGAGCACTCGCCCACTGCAGCATACAGACCGACTATACAATCGATAGGACATCGAGATCCGTTGCACACACGCGTGTCAATCAGCACTGGACATTCACTCCCTGCTCCCACGTTGACCGTCGTGATCTCCCGACCACGTGACTGGTTACCACGCCCACACGTGTTATCACACTCCGACCAGCTACTCCACAACGAGACAACACAATCAATGCCACACACTCCCACATTGCAGATTCCCATTTGAAGGAGAATGGAACATTCCTTTCCTCCGTCGCTCGGCTTGGTGATGACCACCCGGTCACGTGACCTGTAACCCGATCCGCACGTGACGTCACAATCCGACCAGTTGCTCCACGTCGTCACTTTGCAATCGATCGAGCAGCTACGGTTACACGAACGCGTCTCGTCCACATTGCCGCACGATTGCCCACCGTGAACAGCACGTTTCGTAACATTTCGTGACCTCTGTTGCCATCCGTGTCCGCATGTTGTGTTACACTCGCTCCATTGGCTCCAGTCTGATGTCACACAATCGACTGGGCATGGGCCTGCGTCGCATGTTTCTCTCTCAAATAGAAGAGGTGGACACTCGATTCCGCCGTTTGACGGTTTCCTATAGAATATTAATATGTATTTATATATTTATAGAAAATATTAAATTATACAGTCATTGATATAAATATTAAGTTAACATGGTTAGATAATTTATTCAAATTTAAAAAAAAATTAATTAAATAAATTTAAATAAAAAGTAAAATAATGAAAAAATATGAAAAATATTAATTAAGGTAATTAAATAAAAATAAATTTAAAATAATTATTAAATTTAAATTTATAAATAATTAATTAAAATTTAAACAAAAAATAAAAAATAATTTAAATAAAAAATATTAATTAAATAAGAATATAAAAATAAAAGTAAAATAATTAATCAAATAAAATATATAAAAATATTAATTAAATTTAAATAAAAAATTAAATTTAAATAAAAACAAAATAATTAAATAAAAATAATAAATTTAAAAATAATTAATTAAATTTAAATTTAAATAAAAAAATAAATTTAAATTTAAACAAAAAATAAAATAATTACTTGAATAAAAAATAAAATTAATTAAATTTAAATTTTAAAAAATAAAAAATAAAAATTTAAATAAAAATTTATTAATTAAATAAAAAATTGTTAATAAAACAAAATAATTTAAATAAAAAAATTAATAAATTAAAAATATAAAAATTAAATGACTTAAACACAATAATATATTGACTAAATTATCTCAACATGTTAAATTAATATTTTATATCAATTACTATACAACACATAACATTTAATATTTTTTATAAATATAAAAATATATTAATTAATATTCCATATATATTCCACCTTAATATCACACGAAATCTCGACCGATCGCCAGTCAAGCATTTTGTATTGCATTCGGTCCAGTTGCTCCACTGTGAGACTTCACAGTCAATGGGACACGGACCGGCATCGCACTTGCTTGTCTCACGAAGACGTGGACAGTCTTGTCCGCTGTTGGATGGTTTTGTGACGATTTGGCGTTGTCTTGTTTGTTGGCCGACTGAGCAGTTGACATT
>NC_085096.1:460000-480000 GCF_963422355.1 Corticium candelabrum
AACACGTCTGCAGACCTCTAGAAGTTCCTAAGGAATTTGCATTAAATTTAATTAAAGAATGATTCAGTCAACATTTAAAAATGGTTTTAAAAATAATAAACTTTAAAATAAATACATTAAAATTGATTAAATTAATTAATTATTTTTTATAAAACTCTAAAAATGTTTTAAATTTGAATTTAATTTTAAATTTGAATAACTTAAAATTAATTAAAATTAAAAACTTAGTTAAATAAAATTAATTTATTAATCAATTTAAAAAATTTAAAAATAATTTAAAAAATATAATCACATTAATTAAATGACTTTGATTTCAAACTTCCTAAAGTACATGAAATTCCACTCTCCTGACTTAAATCTACATCCATATTAGAGAGTTGCCTGTAGAGTTGGAATTACGTTAAGACGCTCAAATGCGCATGCGTAAAAACTTGTAGCGCATGCGTAGAGAACTTGTAGCGCATGCGTAGAGAACTTGTAGCGCATGCGTAGAGAACTTGTCGCGCGTGGGTAGAAAACTTGTAGCGCAACAGCATAAAATTTCTATTCTCTCCAGTTTCAAAATCATGTACAAGCACATCTACTTCATACAATCTCTCCCTCTCTCTCTTTCTCTTATTCGCTTTAAAATATATTCCAAACACTAAAAACTCGACCACCACATATCAACACTAATCATTCATCGATAACAAGTGCAATACGTTCAGCACCACTACACACAGTCACTGACATCCGATGACACTCACAATCAAGCATCACAAATCTGATTCCCAATCTTGTCAGCGACGCCCAGTATTTCAGTCAGAGTCTTCGGATAGTGACGATATCGATCCGATGGAGACGAATTGACAGGCTCGACAAACTTCCTGTACACATACGGTCCGAATCCGATCGCATACACTTTGGTGTCATCAAAATCCTTCACATAGCCAGCATACTTGGTAAGACTAGTGAGACTACCATACGCATCATATCCGGATGTCACATGGATGACAACATTTCTGGCGTCCTCTCGGTGTCCATAACGATCGGGATCGTCAAGGACTTGTGTCGTATCATAGAGACTGTATGTGAGACGAGGAGACTGGCCCTGGTATGGAAGTGACTTGATGCATGAACGGAATCCGTTTCTGTTGTTGTATGAAGAGGCAAAGCTGCATTTGAGGACTGGAGGCTTTCTGATTGAGCCGCCGTAGATCATGATGCCGGCGCGTGTTTGGTCTGGTGCGATGTCGAGTTGGTTGTAGAGACGGAGAGTGAACTGGCGGACTTTCTCCCAGTAGTGGTAGGTCATTTTGTAAGAGGCGTCGAGGACGAAGAGGACGTCGACGGCACAATCTGGAGTGTGAATATGATGTGAATGTGAGGAGCAGACAGAGAGATGAACAGTCAGACAGACAGATGGACAGACAGATGGGTGGGTGGGCAGTCAGTTGGGTAGTTGGTCGGTTAGTCGGTTGGTTGGTTAGTCAGGCAGACAGATAAGTGAGCAGATAGACCAACCAATTGATGGATTGACAAATAAGAAAGACAGATAGATAGACAGACAGACGGAAAAACAGACAAACAGACAGACAGACAGACAAATAGACGACAGATAGGTAGACAGACAGACAGACAAACGGACAAACAGACAAACAGACAGACAGACAGACAGACAAATAAACAGACAGACAGACAGACAGACAAATAGACAGACAGACAGCCAAACAAATAGACAGACAGACAGACAAATAAACAGACAGACAAATAGACAAACAAACAGACAGACAGACAAACAGACAGACAGATAGACAAACAAACAGACAGACAGATAGACAGACAGACAGACAGACAGACAGACAGACAGACAGCCAAACAAATAGACAGACAGACAGACACACACACACACACACACACACACACACACACACACACACACACACAGACAGCCAAACAAATAGACAGACAGACAGGCAGAAAGACAGACAGATACACACACAAACAGACATACATACACGGACAGACAGACAGACAGACAGAAAGGCAGACAGACAGACAGACAGACAGACAGACAGACAGACAACACACAGACAGATAGACAGGCAAACAGACAGACAGACAGACAGACAGACAGACAGACAGACAAACTGGTTTCCCATGCAACACAAAACTAAATACATCTTGCCTACCTTTACATGTTTGTTTTGTGTCGCACAACCGACGGTCGTATTTTGCATACGGATGAGCAGACGCTCCACCAAAGCACACACGCCTGCGAGACTCTACGCCCTTTCCACATGTAACGGAACAGCCACACCAATCTGACCACTCAGAACAGTCTGGAAAGGAGAGATTGTGACAAGTGAGACACAAATTGAATAAACATCACACGGACTTACACACACTGGATATACACACGTCGACAGACAAAGAAGACAGATAGACAGGCAGACAAACAAATACACAGACAAATATACAGACAGACAAATACATAAACAAACAAACAAAAAGACAGACAGACAAACAAAGAGACAGACAAACAAAGAAACAGACAAACAGACAGACAAACAGACAGACAAACAAACATACATAGAGGCAAATACACAAACATACAAACAAACAAACAGACAGACAAATACACAAACAAACAAACAAACAAACAAATACACAAACAAACAAACAAACAAATACACAAACAAACAAACAAACAGACAGACAAAAAGACAAACAAACAGACAAACAAGCAAACAGACAAACAAATACACAAACAAACAAACAAGCAGACAAACAAACAAACAAACAGACAGACAAATAACTATACAGACAAACAAATACACAAACAAACAAACAGACAGACAGACAGACAAACAGACAAGCAAGCAAACAGACAGACAAATACACAAACAAACAAACAAACAGACAGACAGACAGACATACAGACAAACAGACAAACAAGCAAACAGACAGACAGACAAATACACAAACAAACAAACAAATAGACAGACAGACAAACAAACAAATACACAAACAAACAGACAGACACACAAACAAACAAACAAATAATCAGACAAACACACACACACAACAGACACACACACGAACAAACAAACAAACAAACAAACACACACACACACACACACACACAACAAACAAACCTTCTGGACAATGTGTAGACGCATTGCACTTCCTCACATCTTGAACAACCTTCTCCCTGCCGTCCGATGTCTCTCCAATAGGCAAATAACCCACTAGCTTCTTAATCAAGGTGTCAATCCATGGATACCCACTGTACTCTACGTCTCCTGAGCAAGTCTGTTGTCGTTGCTGCAGGCCACTGCCACAAGTGACATCACAGTGTGACCATGACGACCAAGTGCACTCTGGGACAGAGACTGGACAGTCTCCGTTGTTGCAGAATTCTGTGTCGATTTTGAACTTTGTCTGTTGTTGGTTCTTTGGGTAGGCGCAAAGCCACTTTCTCTGTCGCTTGCCGGGGCCACATGTGGCACTGCATCGTGACCATGAACTCCACTGGCAAGCTAGAGAAAACAAATTTGTAAATGTGTGTGTGTGTGTGTGTGTGTGTGTGTGTGTGTGTGTGTGTGTGTGTGTGTGTGTATGTGCATGTGAGTAAACTTCACTCAACAAACTCACATATTTCACAAAGAGCGCCGATATATCCACTAGGACACTTGCATGCGAATCCAAACGACACAACTTCGCATCTCCCTCCGTTCTGACACGGTTGTGAGTCACACTCATCCATAGGAGTCTCACACAAAGTGCCATAGAAACCGTTTGCACACTCACAAGTAAACGAATCGCGACCATCAATGCAGGTAGCTCCATTTCTGCACGGCTGTGATTCACATTCATCAACATCTGGAAGAAGCAACGTGAGATAATGAACACATGTCGTAAGCAGCGTGCATGCAAAGTGCTGTCTGTCTGTCTTTGCCTGTGTGTCTGTCTGTGCGTTTGTCTGTGTATCTGTCTGTCTGTGTGTCTGTGTTGTTTGTCTGTCTCTCTGTGTGTCTGCCTGTCTGTCTGTCTGTGCGTTTGTCTGTGTGTTTGTCTGTCTGCATGTCTGTTTGTCTGTCTCTCTGTGTGTGCGTCTGTCTGTCTGTCTGTCTGTGCGTTTGTCTGTCTGTGTGTTTGTCTGTCTATGTGTGTGTGTGTGTGTGTGTGTGTGTGTGTGTGTGTGTGTGTGTGTGTGTGTGTGTGTGTGTGTGTGTGTGTGTGTGTGTGTGTGTGTGTGTGTGTGTGTGTGTGTGTGTGTGTTGGCTGTCTATCAGTCTCTCTGTCTCTCTGTCTGTCTGTCTGTATGTATGTATGTATGTATGTATGTCCATCCATCCGTTGATCCGTCTGTCTGTCTGTGTTGTTTGTCTGTCTCTCTGTGTGTCTGCCTGTCTGTGCTGTGTGTTTGTCTGTGTGTTTGTCTGTCTATCTGTCTGTCTGCGTGTCTGTTTGTCTGTTTGTCTGTGTGTGAGTCTGTCTGTCTGTTTGTCTGTGTGTGTGTGTGTGTGTGTGTGTGTGTGTGTGTGTGTGTGTGTGTCTGTGTGTGTGTTGGCTGTCTATCAGTCTCTCTGTCTGTCTCGATGTCTGTCTGTTTGTCTGTCTGTCTGTCCATCCATCCATCCGTTGATCCGTCTGTCTGTCCGTCTGTCTGTCTCTGTTTGTCATCCATCCATTCGTTTGCCTGTCATTCCTTCCCTTCCCTCTCTTTCTCTCCCTTCCCGTCTCACTTCACAACACAGCACAACAACTCACCCCCGTCACACACATCTCCCACAAATCCATCCGGACAATCACACATAAAACCGTTCACTCCATCTTGACATCGTCCGCCATTCAAACACGGATCTGAGTCACACTCGTCAACCTCTGTCTCACAGTTGGTCCCAGTGAAGCCACCAGCACAGTGACACAAGTAGCCATCATCCTGGTCCTCACATCTGCCGTGATTTCTGCATGGATTGGAGGCGCAGTCGTCCGTGTCTGTCTCGCACTGTTGGCCGGTGTGGCGAGGACTGCAGATGCATCTGTAACTGTTTATCATGTCAACGCACATGCCGTTGTTGAGACAGGGGCGGGAGTCACACTCATTGATATCTGGCAAGATGGAAAGAATAGATGATATATACAATTGTTGGGCAGACAGACAGACAGACAGACAAATAGACAGACAGACAAATAGACAGACAGACAAATAGATAAACAGACAGACAGACAAACAGACAGACACACAAATAGATAAACAGACAGACAGAAAGACAGACAAACAGACAAATTCACAGACAAACATACAAACAGACAGACTGACAAACAGAGAAACAGACAAACACAAACAGACAAACAGACAAACAGACATGCAAACAGAAACAGACAAACACAGACAGACAAACAGACAAACAGACAAGCAAACAAACAGACAAATGCACAAACAAAAATACTGACAAAACAAACACACAAACACACAGACTGACAAAGACACATAAGCCAGTCAGACAAGCAGACAAACTTACAAACAGACACGCAAATAGATAGACACACAAACAGACAGATAGACAGATAGACAGACAGACAGACAGACAGACAGACAGACAGGCAGACAGACAGACAGACAGACAGACAGACAAATTATGGCGTCGGCCGTTTGGGCCAGACTAGAATGTAGTAGTGTTGTTCTTTGAAAATATATGTATTGACAGACAGACAGACAGACAGACAAACTAGCCATCAAACAAACTTACTACCAACAAGAAACAACACAAACAGAACAAACACAGCAACAGACAATCACCATTCCTCACCTATCTCACAATTATCACCAGCAAATCCGTCCAAACAGTCACACACATATCCGTTCACCAAGTCCGTACAAACCCCCTGATTCTCGCACGGCTGTGACGTACACTCATCCACAGGCGTCTCACAGTCATCGCCACCAAAACCAGCAACACACCTACACTCATACCCATCAACCTGATCCACACATGTGCCACCATTCTGGCATGGATCCGAGTCACACTCGTCGATTTCAGTCTGACAGTTGGGGCCAGTAAAGCCTCTCGCGCATGCGCAGTTATATCTGTTGATTCTGTGAAAGCAGGTGGCACCGTTGAGGCACGGATTGCTCTCGCACTCGTCGACGTCAGTCTCGCAGTTGGTTCCGGTGAATCCAGCGCGGCAGCTGCAAGCATAGCGGTTGATGTGGTTGTTGCATGTGCCGCCGTTTTGACATGGACGGGAGGCGCATTCGTCGATATCTAGAAAAGAAAAGTGAATGTAGAGAGAGAGAGAGAGAGAGTAACAAAAAAATTTACAAACAATTGGAGACAGACAGACAGACAGACAGACAGACAGACAGACAGACAGACAGGCAGACAGACAGACACACATACAGAGGAACAGACAGACAGACAAACAGACAGTCAAACCAATAAAGCAATACACAAGAACGAACACACAGACAAACAAACAAATTGGCTGTCCAATGCACAAACAAACAAGCAAACAAACAGAAATGAGCAAAAAGCAAAGAAACAGACAGACACAGAAAACCAACAAAGAATCGGATACAAAAACATGCAAACAGACACATAGACAAAACAACAGACAAACAGACAGACAGGCAGACAGAAACACAGACAGACAAACAGACAGACAGACAGACAGACAAACCAAACAGAAACAAACAGACAGACAAACAGACACACATACACACAGACAGACAGACACACAGACACACATACACACAGACAGACAGACAGACAGACTGACAGACACACAGATAAAGTCACTCACCTGTCTCACATACTTTCCCTGTAAAACCCGGTAAACATTCACAAATAAACAAGCCGCTTCGCATGTTGCAAGTGCCACCGTTACGACACGGATGTGACAAACACTCATCCACATCCGTCTCACATCGATCACCAGTATACCCATCTTTGCATGCGCAGGTATACCCATTGATCAAGTCAGTGCATTGTCCTCCATTTTGGCATGGGTGGCTGTCACACTCATCAATGTCAGTCCCACAGTCGTTTCCAGTGTAGCCATCTGGGCATGCACATGTGTAGCTGTTGATTCTGTCGTTGCATTTGCCACCGTTTAGGCAAGGATTAGAGGCACAGTCGTCAATGTCTGTAAGGAAGGCGATTGAGTGTTGAAAGTTGATGAAGCAGAAAGATGGCACAATGTAAAACAGTCACATAAAACTAACTAGCGAATGAACAAAACCAAGAACTAGACAACATAAACAAACAAAAACACATACAAACAAAAACATAAACACAAACAACAAAAAGTACAAATGACAAACAAACAAACAAACAGACAGACAAACAAATAAACAGACAAACCAACCAACCAACCAACAAACAAACAGACAAACAGACAAACAGACAAACAAACAAATAAACACACAAACCAACACACAAACCAACCAACAGTTGTACAAGCAAACAAACAAACAAACAAAGAAGCAAACAAACAGACAGACAGACAAAAACATACAATCAAACCAACAGACAAACAAACAAGCAAACAAACAAACAAACAAAAAAGCAAACAAACAAACAGACAGACAAACAGACAGACAGACAAACAGACAGACAAACAGACAAACCAAACAGAAACAAACAGACAGACAAACAGACAAACCAAACAGAAACAAACAGACAGACAAACAAACAAGCAAACAAACAAACAGACAGACAAACAGACAAACCAAACAGAAACAAACAGACAGACAAACAAACAAGCAAACAAACAGACAGACAGACAAACAGACAAACCAAACAGAAACAAACAGACAGACAAACAGACAGACAAACAAACAAACAAACAAACAAAAAAGCAAACAAACAGACAGACAGACAGACAGACAAACCAAACAGAAACAAACAGACAGACAAAGAAACAAACAAACAAACAACTAGAAAAACAAACAAACAAACAGATTACTCACTTGTCTCACACACTGGCCCAGTGTATCCCGGCAAACATTCACAAATAAACAAGCCGTTTCGCATGTTGCAAGTGCCACCGTTACGACACGGATGTGACAAACACTCATCCACATCCGTCTCACATCGAGCACCAGTATACCCATCTTTGCACGCGCAGGTATACCTATTGATCGAGTCAGTGCATTGTCCTCCATTTTGGCATGGATGGCTGTCGCACTCATCAATGTCAGTCCCACAGTCGTTTCCAGTGTAGCCATCTGGGCATGCGCATGTGTAGCTGTTGATTCCGTCGTTGCATTTGCCACCATTTAGGCAAGGATTAGAAGCACAGTCGTCAATGTCTGTAAGGAAGACGATTGAGTGTTGAAAGTTGATGAAGCAGAAAGATGGTACAACATAAACAGTCACATAAAACTAACAAGCAAATGAACAAAACCAACAACTAGACAACATACACAAACAAAACACATACAAACAAAAACATAAACAATAAAAGGTAAAAATGACAAACAAACAGACAAACAAACAAATAAACAGACAAAGCAACAGGCAAACAAACAAACAAGCAAGCAAACAAATAAACAAACAAACAGACAAATAAACAGACAAACAGACAAACAAACAAATAAACAGACAAACAGACAAACAAACAAATAAACAGAAAAACAGACAAATAAACAGACAAACAAAGAAACAAACAGACAAACCAACAAACAAAAAACAGACAAACAGACAAACAAACAAATAAACAGACAAACAAACAGACAAACAAACAAATAAACAGACAAACAAACAAACAAACAAACCAACACACAAACCAACCGACAGTTGTACAAACAAACAAGCAAACAGACAGACAAAAATGCAAGCAAACAGATAAACAAACAAGCAAACAAACAAACAGACAAAAATCAAACAAACAGACAGACAGACAAACAGACAGACAGACAGACAAACCAAACAAAAACAAACAGACAGACAGACAAACAAACAAACAAACAAACAACCAGACAAACAAACAAATAGATTACTCACTTGTCTCACACACTGGCCCAGTGTATCCCAGCAAACATTCACAAATGAAACTGCCGCTTCGCATGTTGCAAGTGCCACCGTTACGACACGGATGTGACAAACACTCGTCCACATCCGTCTCACATCGATCACCAGTATACCCATCTTTGCATGCGCAGGTATATCCGTTTACCAAGTCAGTGCATTGTCCTCCATTTTGGCATGGATGGCTGTCGCACTCATCAATGTCAGTCCCGCAGTCGTTTCCAGTGTAGCCATCTGGGCATGTGCATGTGTAGCTGTTCTTTCCGTCGTTGCATTTGCCACCGTTTAGGCAAGGATTAGAGGCACACTCGTCAATGTCTGTAAGAAAGACGATTGAGTGTTGAAAGTAGAAAGGTGGGTAAAACGTAAGGCAATCACATAAACAAACAAACAAGAACTAGACAACATAAACAAACATACACAAATAAATAGACAGACAAAAACAACCAAACAAAAACAAACACAAACAACAAAAAGTATAACAAACAAACAGACAAACAGGCAGACAGACAAACAGATAAACAAACACATAGATAAACAGACAGACAGACAAACAGATAGATAAACAAACACACAAACAAACAGACAGACAGACAAACAGACAAACAAACACATAGATAAACAGACAGACAAACAAACAGATTAATAAACAGACAGACAAACAAACAGATAGACAGACAAACAGACAAACAAACACATAGATAAACAAACAGACAAACAAACAAACAGACAGAAAACAAACAAACAGACAAACAAACAAACAGGCAAACAAACAGACAAACAAACAAACAGACAAACAAACAAACAGAAAACAACAAACAGACAATCAAACAGACAAACAACAAACAAACAGACAAACAAACAGAAAACAACAAACAGACAAACAAACAGACCAACCAACCAACCAACAAACAAACTAACAAACAAAAACAAACAGGCCAACAAACAAACAAAAAGACAAACAAACAAACAGACAGACAAACAGACAAACAGACAAACAAACAAACAGACAGACAAACAAACAAACAGACAGACAAATAGACAAATAGACAAACAGACAGACAAACAGACAGAAAAACAGACAGACAAACAGACAGAAAAACAGACAGACAAGCAAGCAGACAGACAAACAAACAAACAGACAGACCAACAGAACAACAGACAAACAAACAAACAGATTACTCACTTGTCTCACACACTGGCCCAGTGTATCCCTGCAAACATTCACAAATGAAACTGCCGCTTCGCATGTTGCAAGTGCCACCGTTACGACACGGATGTGACAAACACTCGTCCACATCCGTCTCACATCGATCACCAGTATACCCATCTTTGCATGCGCAGGTATACCCATTGACCATGTCAGTGCATTTTCCTCCATTTTGGCATGGGTGGCTGTCACACTCATCAATGTCAGTCCCACAGTCGTTTCCAGTGTAGCCATCTGGGCATGCGCATGTGTAGCTGTTCTTTCCGTCGTTGCATTTGCCACCGTTTAGGCAAGGATTAGAGGCACACTCGTCAACGTCTGTAAGTAACAAAAATACATACAACACACACACACACACACACACACACACACACACACACACACACACACACACACACACACACACACACACACACACACACACACACACACACTGACACAAACTGATAGATAACCAGACAAACAAACAAACTAATGCAAGAGGCAAGTGGACAAACAAACAAACAAACAGACAGACTGACAAACAAACAGACAAACAGACTGGACAAACAAACAAATAAATAAACAAACAAACAAACAGACAGGCACAGACAGACACAGACAAACAGACAGACTAACTGACAAACAAACAAACAAAAACAGACAAACAAACAGACAGACAAACAAACAGACAGACAGACAGACAGACTGACAAACAAACAGACAAACAGACTGGACAAACAAATAGACAAACAAACAAACAAACAAACAGACAGACAGACATACTGACAAATAAACAGACTAGACAAACAAATAGATAAACAGACAAACAAACAAACAGACTGACAAACAGACAGACTGACTGACAAACAAACAAACAGACTGACAAACAGACAGACTGACTGACAAACAAACAGGCTGACTGACAAACAAACAACAGACTGACAAACAAACAGACATACATACATACAGACAAACAAACAAACAGAGAGACAAACAAATAAACAAACAATCAAACAAACAGACAGACAGACAAAGAAAACAAACAAACAAACAATCAAACAGACAGACAAACAAACAATCAAACAGACAGACAAACAAACAAACAGACAGACAGACAAACAAACAAACAAACAAACAAACAGACAGACAGACTAACAAGCAAACTTACTTGTCTCACAGGTTGTCCCAGCAAAGCCTAACAAACATTCGCACACAAATCTCCCCTGAAGATCGACACATGTGCCACCATTGAGACACGGCATTGACTCACACTCATCCACCGGTGTCTCACACCTCGCTCCTGTTGTCCCTTGTTTACAAACGCATACAAACTGTCCGTTCACATTTCGACATTCCCCACCATTCTGGCACGGATTTGACTCACAGTTGTCCACAACTACGAAACATGTTGTAACCATTAAATGCTTACTCGTTCTTGTTTTCTGTCTGTCTATGTGTCTGTCCATCTGTATATCTGCTAGTTTGTTTGTCTCTTTGTCTGTCTGTCTATGTGTCTGTCCATCAGTATATCTGCTAGTTTGTCTGTCTCTTTGTCTGTCTATCTGTCCACCAGCATATCTCCTAGTTTGTCTGTCTATGTGTCTGTCCATCTGTATATCTGCTAGTTTGTTTGTCTCTTTGTCTGTCTGTCTGTGTGTATGTCCATCAGCATATCTGCTAGTTTGTCTGTCTATGTGTCTGTCCATCAGTATATCTGCTAGTTTGTCTGTCTTTTTGTCTGTCTGTCTATGTGTCTGTCCATCAGTATATCTCGTAGTTTGTCTGTCTGTGTGTCTGTCCATCAGCATATCTGCTAGTTTGTCTGTCTATGTGTCTGTCCATCAGTATATCTGCTAGTTTGTCTGTCTTTTTGTCTGTCTGTCTATGTGTCTGTCCATCAGTATATCTCGTAGTTTGTCTGTCTGTGTGTCTGTCCATCAGCATATCTGCTAGTTTGTCTGTCTATGTGTCTATCCATCAGTATATCTTAGTTTGTCTGTCTTTTTGTCTGTCTGTCTATCTGTCTGCCAATCAGTATATCTGTCCATTAGTATGCCTGCTAGTTTGCCTGTCTCTTTGGTTGTCTGTCTATGTGTCTGCCCATCAATCAATATATTCGCTGGGTTGTCTGTCTCTTTGTTTGTTTGTCTATGTGTCTGTCCATCAGTATATCTGCTAGTTTGTTGTCTGTCCATATGTCTGTCCATCAGTATCTGCTAGTGTGTGTGTCTGTCTATGTGTCTGTCCATCAGTATATCCACTAGTTTGTCTGTTTCTTTGTTTGTCTGTCTGTCTATGTGTCTGTCCATCAGTATATCTGCTACTTTGTCTGTCTCTTTGTTTCTTTGTCTGTCTATCTGTCTGTCTGTCCATCCATCTGTTCAAATTTCCGTTAATCAATAACAGTTGTACATACTCTTGTAACCAACATTCTTACATGTTTCGCAGTGTGTGCCCGTGTACTGCTGGAGACAGACACATGTATAGCCATTTATAGCATCAAGGCATGTTCCTCCGTTTTCACATGGAGATGAGTCGCACTCATCTATATCAGTACCACAGTTGCTCCCGGTGTATCCGTCCATACATTCACATGAAACGGCATTGACACCATCAATACATTTGCCTCCATTGAGACAAGCATCAGGTGTACAGTCATCAATATCTAGAATGGACAAATTATTGTGATATGATTAATGCATCTATCAAAGTATTGTATTAGAGGGATGCATCTTACAATACATTAGACTATTGTATTAGAGGGATGCATCTTACAATACATTAGATTATTGTATTGGAGGGATGCATCTCACAATACATTAGACTATTGTATTGGAGGGATGCATCTCACAATACATTAGACTGTTGTATTGGAGGGATGCATCTCACAATACATCACAAAACCAAATAACCAAATCTCACCTATGTCACACAGTTTTCCAGTATATCCAGGCTTACAATCACAGACAAACGAATTAATCAAATCATGACAAGTAGCTCCATTCTGACATGGTGACGAATCACATTCCGGCTCATCTATTCCACAATTAGTCCCTCCGAATCCATCAACACATGTACAAGTGTAGCCGTTGACACCATCCTCACATGCTCCTCCATTCTGGCAAGGATATGAAGCACACTCATCAATATCAGTATCACACAGTCTTCCCGTATATCCAGTAGGACAACGACACATGAAGTCACCGTTGCTTTCCCGAACGCATGCGCCTCCATTTAGACAAGGATTTGGTGAACAGTTATCAACTATGTAGAAAATAAAAATACATATGTCTGTTAGATGTGCTTAACTTCATGTGTAAGTATTGGTTTGTCTGTCTGTCTGTCTGTCTGTTTGTTTGTCTCTGTCTAGTTGTGTATTCGTCAGTGTTTGGGTGTGATATCTTGTTTACTCACCACAAAGTGGGCCTGCAAATCCAGATAGACACTCGCATATAAATCCATTCTGTCGATTGTTACATGAGCCACCATTCATACATGGGTTAGAATCACAGGCTAAGAAAATACGACAAAACATCATTTTGAATGTACTACAAGTATTTATTACACTGAACTATTGTATTGAAGGGATGCATCTCATAATACATTAGACTATTGTATGGAGGGATGCATCGCACAATACATTAGACTATTATATTGGAGGGATGCATCTCACAGTACACTAGACTATTGTATTGGAGGGATGCATCTCACAATACACTAGACTTTTGTATTGGAGGGATGCATCTCACAATACATTAGACTATTGTATTGGAGGGATGCATTTCACAATACACTAGACTATTGTATTGGAGGGATGCATCTCACAATACACTAGACTACTGTATTGAAGAGATGCATCTCATAATACATGACATACACATGCATCTCTCAATAGTCTAATCTCATTCACAGTGACACAAGATGTCCAATGCTACAACTCGTTGCTAAGCTGCATGCCCACCTACCAAGCACTCCAGCTACTCTATAACTACTACCTGTCAATCATCAATCACATTTCACCAAATTACAGCATGCATGGCAGACAGCACCGTTACTTCAGAGACACAAAACACGACGAAGACAAACTCACACTCCACAAATTCTAAGACACAAAAGCAATCAACACGTAACAAGTCAGACATACAACTCACACATACAACCAATACAAAACCAACTAGAAAAAAATCAAAAACTACAAGTAACTTGACCCAAACAGAAATACAAAATTTCAGTGATTACACATGCAGGTAGGATAGATCTGCTCTTGTACATAAAGCATAATCCGTGAGTAAACTAGAAGTACATCATTGACTGATTTGGTGGATGGTTGAACAGTCTAGCAGTCTAACTGTCTGTTAATGGTGTCTGTTGAACTCACTTCTACTGAGCTGACGTTTCACAATGTGGGAGTCGACCAGCAACAATCCCAACATCAATACAAAAACGCAAATGCTTTGAGCCATTGGCAACGAGAGACCTACACCTCGTGTGTGAACCAAACAGCTGCAGTGGCTTCAAGTATTACAAGGAGCCTCGTGTAATGTGGCTAAATAGGAGCAAACCGGTTGTGAGCAAATCAGGCGGATCGGCCAATCATGGGTAAGGAAGTATATGGAGATGTGAATGGGAAGAATGAAAGTGTAATGAAGGACAGAGCAGCAGGAGAGCAAAATAGAGGTATGACATCAGAGAGGGTGACTACCTTGGTTACTGACTGAATGTCAACGTGATTAGATTGTGACTGTCTGATGCACTTCCCGGTATGTGTATACAACGATGCTAGAGACATATGGCTCATTGCATTGTAATATGGTATGTGATCTAGTGTATTGAGAGATGCATCCCTCCAATACAAAAGTCAAAGTACTAGAGAGATGCATCTTTCCAATACAATAGTCTAGTGTATTGTGAGATGCATCCCTCCAATACAACAGTCTAGTGTATTGTGAGATGCATCCCTCCAATACAATAGTCTGTTATGAGATGTAGCTCTCTAATAAAAAGTAGTAATACAGACAACTTACAGCACTCTCCAGAATCACACGATTTTGTTTCATTGACGTGAGAGCATTCATTTCCTCCATACATTGGATGCGTAATGATATCACGAGTTCGCCATTTAATTCCAATTCCACAAATACAATCGCTATACTCACTCCATGGACTCATTTCACAATGAACTACAAACAACAGTCAGTTAATTAAACCTTACTGTATGTAACAATGTGGAACACACACACACACACACACACACACACACACACACACACACACACACACACACACACACACACACACACACACACACACACACACACACACACACACACACACACACACACACACACACACACACACACACACACACACACACACACACACATGCATACATACAACAGATACACCAACAACAACAACAGACAACTCAAACACATCACTTCAGTTAACATTAATCCCAACTTTACCTGGACATTTGAGACAACAGTCACCGGAAACTTTCACAGGATTTGAGCACGGAGTTGCAGGGCAGTCAACAGGATAACATGTTATATTGCCGCCATATTGGCAGGTGCAGTTCTCACAATTAGACGAGATAAATGTATCACGATAACGGAAAACACCCGAGTGGCTAGCATTAACACAAGCTATACAAGAAAGAGCAATCATACACTTGTAATCAGAAAAATTGTATTTGTGTGTTGACTTTTGAGTGCAGCAATCTGTCTGTCTGTCTGTCTGTCTGTCTGTCTGTGTCTGTATATCTGTCTGTCTGTCTTGTCTGTTTGATTAGATCCTTACCACAGTCACTTGTTTCATCTGAATTATCTCCACAATCATCAACACCATTGCACAGCAGGTGAGACGAAATACACGTATAATCATTACAACGAAATCCATTGTTTGGACAAGCTACAAAAATAAAAATATGTACAGTGATTTACTATTCATAAAATAGAAACGCAGTCTCTGACACAATAGCCTAATATATTGACAGTAAGAGATGCATCCCTTCGATACAATAGCCTAGTGTATTGTGAGATACATCCCTCCAATACAATAGTCTAGTGTATTGTGAGATGCATCCCTCCAATACAATAGTTGACTGTATTGATGTTGATCGCTTAAAGTATACACAGCATGCCAACTTACCAGGACAACTGTCTCCTTGACAATCTCTATACTCTCGCAAGTGCGGACAACTGCCTCCATTACTTGGCTTCTCTACTACAAATCTCTCATAGAGTCTCTGACCTTGACCACACGCTGTACTGCACTCGCCAGCAGGTTGAAACTCGGTCACTTTACAGTCTTTAGAGCAAGGAATCTCTACACAAGGTTCAGTTTTCTCCAGCTCAGGACAAGCCTCCCCACCGTTGCTTGGTTTTTGGAATACACGTCTGACATAACGCTGCTGCCCTCCTGTGCCACATGTGACAGAACAGCTGCCATCTTTCATGTAGTCTCCAACAATGCAGTCGACTGGACATTCGTGAGTGTTGCACTGACGATCCTCTTTCAAATGAGGACAGCTGTCACCACCGTTGGCCGGCTTTACAACAACTACACGCCTAAACTCTTGTGTTCCTCCACCACATGAGACGCTGCAGTTGGTAGTTGCAGTAAAGTTGGATACTTCACAATGAACTGAAACAAAACAACACAAGTATCAGCTAAATGCACACACACACACACACACACACACACACACACACACACACACACACACACACACACAACCACACACACACACACACACACACACACACACACACACACACACACACACACACACACACACACACACACACACACACACACACTCAACAAGTACATGCAATGGCAAGGCAGAAATCTGCCTAGCTGTTTGCATAGCCTCTGATCAATCCATCTGTATTTCTTCTCTGTGTCATCCAATTGCCTTGCAAAGCCATGCATGTCACTGTTCCACTCTAAATAACTTCGTGATCATATTCATTTCATGGCAGATCATATCATCATCTGTGTAATGCTGTACTAAAATACCTAATGCAATTACATGAACAAATGTTTCCTCCTGCACACAACAGCAAGTGTAACGTCACACAGCACGTTTTTCATGTAAAACATGCACGCTCAAACGGTCATCACTCAACAACACAACTGATGACTCCTGCTCCTGTCACCAACAGGCGCCTGACTACTTCCGTGTTTTAGACACGTGCACCTTGGCCAGCTAGTCGATCTGCACTATCACAGGCCTGTTTCTTGTACAACTTCCTCGTCTACCAGTTTGCTACTCACTCGCCCACTTGGAAAACTACCAGAAAGCAACAAAACATCTCACCTTGACGTTTCTCAATACCACGAGAGGCGACATGTCGCCATTGAACGACCAACAAAATCAAAAACGCAGCCAGAAACCTCATGCTTCCCGCACGACTACGCTCGTAAAATGAATCTCGGTTATCTGAGCAAGGTTTTATATCTAGGAAGCGCGTGACGCCTCACACTTTGCACCCGCTCGTTTGCCATCATGGCGGTCACTCAAATTATCGCGTCTAGACGCTCGCCGCTTAGCGACAGTACAAAGCCAATCCCAGCCCTGTAACGACGCGTAGTTGCGTTTGCTCAGTAGGGTTTCGATTGAGCTGGAAACGAAGGCGTTCACGAGGAATTAGAGGAAAGAGATGGACGACGACCCTGACGACGCGCTGTCGGTGCCGCTATGGCGTAGGAATCACAACGATTGGCCATTCCGCAGACGACCTGACATTTCCAAGTCGTCGGATGGCGTACGTAGGGCGTGTTTGCGACGTTGTTAGTAGACACAGGCCGCGAAGACTCAGGTGGGGCGTTTGAGAGATGACGTCGCCGCCATGGTGATGACGTCAAAAATGGCGGATAGGGCGAGATGTGGTGGTAAGGTATCTAAAGATTAGCCTCCTAGTGACATTTTCAAGTCGTCAGATGGCTTGTGTTCTCATGTTTTTATTACACACGGCCGTGATGATAGCCATGGTGAGAGTCTGAGAGATGATGCTGTTGCCATGGTGATGACGTCAAAAATGGCGGATAGTGCGAGATGTGCTTCAGCTGGCGGTGAGGTATCTAAAAGATTAGCCTCTTAGTGACATTTTCAAGTCGTCAGATGGCTTGTTTCTCATGTTTTTAGTACACACGGCGTGATGGCCATGGATGAAAAGAGATGATGCTGTTGCCATGGTGATAACGTCAAAATGGCGGCTACATCTGATGTGCGTCAAACCGGTGAGGTACAAGTAGCCTTCTTATTACCTAAACGTGCCCAATGGCCTTGTGGCTGTGCAAGAACGCGGTTCTAGACCAAACGCAAGTACGTTGCTATGACGACAAGGAGACAGGAAAACCTTGTTGGCATGGTTGTACGTATGACGTCACTTAAACAACAAAAAGACAAAAGATCTTGAATCTTGTTGGTATGGTTAAGTGACGTCACTTGAAACTTGGATCCCTCGTCTACAGGTTTCGTGTTGTGTTGTAGAGCAATGGCTGTACAAGCTACCACACACACACAAATGCGATTAGTGAGATGGGATGCACATGAGGAGCTTAGTATACATCGGTGATGCTGCCTCCATGCCAACATGTCTGTCTGATTACGCAATCGGCGTGCTCTCTGCCTCATCCTGTTGCATACATACTGGTACACATAGTGACATCTGGTATTCAGGTGTGGCTTGTTGAGACTATTGTTAGTCAACATAATTGAATAATAAACATGGGTGTATCATAAATAAATGCGAGATTACTAAAATAACAATAAAGTTTTAGCTTTAAACTTCATTATATGGCAGTAGTTTTACCAACACAAAGAAGTCGGTTGCAATTGTCTAATTAACTTAGGCAAATGAAAGCACATGTACATGGGATGTTGATGCTTTAGTGTGCAATCAACTGGACATGAGTTTTTTGGATTCAAAGTTCGGTAGGACATATACAGTAGGCACATTACTGTATGTATACTTCTACTGCATGTGTGTATAAAATCCCAGAAAACGTCACTTGTTAGGAGTAGAAGCTTTTTGATGTTGTTAAATTCACTGTGCAAGTAGATACAGCAGTAACAGACATACATACATACATACATACATACATACATACATACATACATACATACATACATACATACAGACAGACAGACAAACTGACCGACCAACCAACAGACAGACAGACAGAGAGACTGACAGACAAACTGACCGACCAACCAACAGACATACAAACAAACGGAGAGACTGACAGACAGACAGACAAACTGACCGACCAACCAACAGACAAACAGACGGAGTGACAGACAGACAGACAGACACACAGAGAAACCGACCGACCAACAAACAGACAGACAGACAGAGAGACTGACAGACAGACAGACAGACAAACAGATCGACAGACAGACAGACCAACTGACAGACAGACAAACAGACAAACCAACTGACAGACAGACAGACAGACACGCAGACAAACCAACAGACAGACAGACAAACAGACCAACTGATAGACCAACCATCCGCTACCAACTGACAGACAGACAGTAAGACAGACAGTGTCATTGTTGCGCATGCGCATCAAGACAATTGATAAAATACCATAAAATGCTTGATTTCCAGCAACATTTGTGTACAACAATCTACTCTCCTCAACGCATCAGACTATCAGGAAGACGGATCTCTCAATACATCTGTATCACAAGTAGATCTATGCATATCTCAAATTACTAATTTATTCATATTACCTTTGTAACTACAGCTTACCGTCCTTGTACGTTCGTTTGC
>NC_085096.1:485000-487500 GCF_963422355.1 Corticium candelabrum
AAACAAACAGACAAACAAACACACAGACACACTGAGACAGACAAACAAACAGACAGACAGACACATGGACAGACAGACAGACAGACAAATGGACAGACAAACAGACACACAGAGACAGACAAACAAACAGACAGACACACAGAGACAGACAAACAAACACACAGATAGACCAAAAACAGACAGACAAACAGACAGACAGATAAACAAACAGACACAGACAAACAAACACACAGACAAACTAACCCTAACTGTTCCAAGAATGGAGTAACACCACTCTCTCGTAGATAGTACGTCACCACCCCTGATCCTGGCGACATGCTGGTCTTCACATAAGGAGCAACAGACAGGCCCATCTCAACAGCCTTCTTAGCCAACAGACCAGCACCCAACATGACCGACGGATTGCTCGTATTTGTACAACTTGTTATAGCAGCAATAACAACAGAGCCTAAACAAATGAAATTGTAACAAATGTTGGTCTGGTTGTTTGATCCATCATTGAGCTCTTTAACTAAAACCATGTCTGTCTGTCTGTCTGTCTGTCTGTCTGTGTGTGTGTGTGTGTGTGTGTGTGTGTGTGTGTGGTGTGTGTGTGTGTGTGTGTGTGTGTGTGTGTGTGTGTGTGTGTGTGTGTGTGTGTGTGTGTGTGTGTTGAGAATAAAGTATCTGTCTGTCTGCATGTCTGTTTATCCGGCTCTCTCTCTCTCTCTCTCTCTCTCTCTCTCTCTCCCCCTCCCTCCCTCCCTCTCTCTGTCCATCGGTCTGTCTATCTGTCTGTCTGTCCATCTGTCCATCCACGTGTCTGTCCATCTGTGTGTCTGTCTATCTATCTGTTCGTCAAACTGTCTGTCTGTCCATCTGTGTGTCTGTCTATCTGTCCATCCATCTGTCTGTCTGTCTATGTGTGTCTGTCCATGTGTGTCTGTCCATCTGTCTGTCAGTCTATCTATCTGTCCGTCAAACTGTCTGTCTGTCCATCCATCTGTCTCTCTCTCTGTGTGTAAGTCCATTTGTCTGTCTGTGTGTCTGTCTATCCGTGTGTCTGTCCATCTATGTGTCTGTCTATCTGTGCATCCGTCCTTCTGTCTGTCTGTCCATCCATCCGTCTGTCTAGCTGTCTGCCTATCTACATGATTGTCTGTCTATCTGTCTATCTGTCAACATACTGACCACCCGACTACAAACTGTTTCAATACCAAATTTCTTCTCACCATGTCCGATCTCAAACTCCCGCCCTTCAAACGTCAACGGAATTCTATCCGCTTGCCTCTCCTTCTCAATCTTAAATCCCTTGAATCCAACCTACACAAACAAACCACAACACAGCAATGGTTGTTGCGACAAAAGACGGTGATGAAGTCCCCGACCTTGTCAACCGAGCTAACCTTGTTGTCCAGACATTTCTGGAAATCGGCTTTCATGTCGCTGACTGCGACTCTGTCTTGCGGCCTCTTTGGTCCTGACAGAGACGAGGCGACAGTTGAGAGGTCTAACTCTACTATCTGAAAGACAGGAAACACGTGAGATGCAAGTGATGAGAGAAAACATGAAGCAAGTGTATGAATGTGTAGAGAAATGAATTGGATTGGATTGAGGTGGATAGAAATGTAAGGGAAGGAGGAAGGAATCGTGTTGTCTGACCTCGGAGAATGTTGGATCTTCGTCCGGGTTGTTAAAGTTCCTAAATAGTCCCGAGAGTTTCAAGTATTGTTCGATGTATTCTAGTTGTTCATCACTTCGACCTGCAGTGGTATTATCAGTTACTGTCATTCTTACATTCTAGTGTATTGTGAGATGCATCCCTCCAATACAATAGTCTAATGTATTGTGAGATGCATCCCTCCAATACAATAGTCTAATGTATTGTGAGATGCATCCCTCCAATACAATAGTCTAATGTATTGTGAGATGCATCCCTCCAATACAATAGTCTAATGTATTGTGAGATGCATCCCTCCAATACAATAGTCTAATGTATTGTGAGATGCATCCCTCCAATACAATAGTCTAGTGTATTGTGAGATGCATCCCTCCAATACAATAGTCTAGTGTATTGTGAGATGCATCCCTCCAATACAAAAGTCTAGTGTATTGTGAGATGCATCCCTCCAATACAATAGTCTAAGACCTTCCATACCTGTCTGCTTTAGATATTTCATGGTCATCTGATCAGCAGCAAAGTATCCGACGGTGGCACCATACTCAGGACACATATTAGAAATAGTCGCTCTGTCAGCTACAGACAGCTGCTCTACTCCTGGTCCGAAAAATTCAACAAACTTGCCAACAACACCAACTTGACGTAAATGCTAGAGGAAAACAACAAATGTAAACAAGAAACAAACAAACAACCAAACACTAAAAATCATTAATTAATTATTACAAACTAATCATGTTGATATCAATGTCTCTCATCGTGTTTCCTCAATTTCAACATTATGTACTATCCTTGCCTTTGTGATAGTGAGGACAATGTCTGTTGAGGTCACTAATGGCCCGA
>NC_085096.1:497500-550000 GCF_963422355.1 Corticium candelabrum
CATCGTCCATGAAAGCTGTTCCATAGAAAGAGTGAATGTAGAATCCCAACTGTGTAATGTACATTATGTAAATATCCAATGGAACATCCATACCTCGATGCCAACCTGAAACACACAAATATAAAAACGATTGTGTGTGTGTGTCATTGTGTGTGTGTGTGTGTGTGTGTGTGTGTGTGTGTGTGTGTGTGTGTGTGTGTGTGTGTGTGTGTGTGTGTGTGTGTGTGTGTGTGTGTGTGTGTCACTGTGCGTGTCCTTACCTATCCACACTGATTGTGGATCACCAAAAAACGGATACTTTGTTGCACACAAGTAGATACAATATGTAGACAACGTTGAATAATACAGTAATTTCCACAAACTTTCTGGAAACTTCCTCACACTCTCTCCCTCTAGTTTTACCCATCGAACAAACGGCTGCACAAACAGAGAGACAAAACGTAACCATATAGACACACGCACAACCAACTCTCACTTTTATTCAACAGAAAACAAGCTTATACTGTGTTCGTGTATATTATGTCAAACTAATTGAATACATCAACACCACAAGTTGGCAATTAAAAATTAAATTTGTGCGTCTACTTGCCTCGGAGTTCAGACCACATCTAAAAGTCAATTTCTATGACAACTAAACAAAGTGCCTTGATTCTTACCGTAGAGATCACGTGTTTTAGAGCATAACGAAGGACGGTAAATAGCAGAGCAAGTAGAAGGCAGAGAAGTAAGTCGTTTGTCGTCCAGAATGAATATCTTTTCAAATCACGGACGAAATCGGATATCAATCCGCGCTCTGTCTGTCTTAGATGGTACTCAGTCCAGAAGGTCGACCAGAGATTTGAAAATGCTTCGATAACGTTGGACATCTCATGAAAGCAAACGTCCCGGATAAGAATGCTGTTATCCGGGATAAACGCCTACACTAAAACACGTGTACAGTGTATGTAAATTGCAAAATGTGGATACACTGTACAATAAGTAATTTCTGTAATATAATTTTTAATATAAATATGTATCTATAGATACCAATAAACAGGTTTATGTCACCTGGCAACAATTCTTATCAAAAGACTGATAAATTTATGTCAATGTCAAACAGCTAATAGTTCGATAAAACAGCTAATAAAATAAATAGAATAAAACAGCTACTACTGTTCGATTCCTTTTAAAAGATATTTCTGCCTACACACGCGAACAATCATAGTCATTTCATTGGGCAAACGCGTGCCACCAAACTGCGACTGAAAACATCTTCAGCATGAGATCTACACTCAATGTTGCACATTGCGTTGATCATTGCTGCCTGGGTGGCTTCGTCACAAAATGCATCAGTCCACATGTTTAATGCTGTTACAGCTTGCATGATACAATCATCTCTGTTTTCTATTTCTATCGCTTTCGTCTTGTTTATAAAAAACTTAGGTGCCAATTTCAGCACAAGCCTTTTCCAACAATGAGAAACTTTCTCAGCTACATTCACAATATCATCAGCTGTACATTTGCTGGTTGGCTTAAACATCAGTGCCTGTTGTTGAGATTTGCCTGGTACATCATCTTTCTCTTCATAGAACCAACAGTCTAATGCAGCTCTTTCATAGTCATCCAGATTAACATCGTCTCTGTCTATGTTTGTCCTCAATATTGTGTCTTCACTTGGTATATACTTGTCTATACATACCAACTTGTTCACATCCATGGGAATGGCTGGTCCGGGATGTTGAATATTCAATGTAAATTGAAAACGAGACAACCCTGGTGTCTTCACTTCATGCAGCTTTTTAGTGATGAACAGACGGATGTCTGTACACAGAGATGCAATTCCATGAAGTGGCCGTTGTGTGTCAATAGTGACAATGATATATTTCTTCAAGTGATAAATCACTTCCAACTTGACATCTTTCTCAACTCGATATACACACTTATTACGTGTCAACTTTGGTTCATCAGGATATTTCTCAATACAACACGTCATCAGCCTAAAATGCAACTGCTCAGGAATAAACTCAATTTTATGAGACAAAATGATAAGTGACATTGGCCGAGGAGGAACTGAATGAACAGCTGCAAATGGACCTTTTGACTTGACTTCTAGCAAACATGGAACAAAGTATTCTGTTTCATAAGAAACTGATAAAGGAAGAGGTTGGGCCAGGCAAAGGTTGGGACAAAGAAGGAAGAAATAATTTAGCAAATTCAATACAACTTTATACTGTACTCGCTTCACTCCTGCTTTTTTCAGTCGATGATGAATGAGTTCCCAAGAAGCAATTCCTACTTGCCGAACTCGATCCCAATCTTCTCTCAGTAAAGGAGGAGGTTGAGTAGTGACAGATGCCACAACTGAGAAAACCTTGAAAATCCAGCTTGGTTTGGTGACGACTATGTTCTTCAGCTTCTCACGTTTCTGAGGATAAATTACTGATCCGGCTTCATCTAAATGTGTCAGAGCAAGACGAACTTCTTTCTCTTCTGACATACGACACAATCGACGGGCAAAATGCATGATAACATTGACACTGGAAAGAGCAGTGCCCAACTTGATTTCTAAAGAATCAAGAATCTTCTCTAGAATTGACCAAGTGGCTGGTATCAGAGGTTTAGGTGACACATCACGTGCCATCTCTTCAATGACTTGCTTCACTGCACTTACGCCAGCATCCTCACTTGCACTGTCAGGATCAGAAACCGAATTCTCAACACGAAAAAACCAATCATTAGCCTGGTTAGATGGTCGAAGGATGTGCTTCTGAAATGCTTTATTACAAAACATTTGAGACAGAAATTCATTCTGCTTCTTGATCATTTCTTCATCGGCATCATTGATGTGTGTTCCAATCAACAACATCACTGGTGATGCACATTCCTTTGACTTGCCGATGCGAAGACCAGAAGAAAGGCCTTCAAGACTTTCAACATCTCCTGCCAAAAAAGTCATGGATGCCCATAAAGCCACAGCATCATAGTTCGTCACTATCCAGTGATTGCTGATTGGAATTGGTTTTGAGTCAGCAGAAGGAAGATAGAAAGGGCTGGAAGAGTTACCTAGAAACTCAGATGCATTAAATACAACACAAACGACACATCCTGCTGTGATGGCTTCTCCTTGTCCAGGAAGAAGTGCCTCCTGACCTCCCAAATCCCAAATAGAAAAGTGAACTTTTGAATCTTCCTCCTTTAAGAGGTCAGGATCACTTTGGAAATCACTAATAGCACGAGCAATCTCTTCAGTTAGAACTGTTGCTTCATCAAGTTGGTCTGTTGCTTCATCAAGTTGGTCTGTTGCTTCATCAAGTTTGTCTGTGTTAATGCCACTTTGTCTTGTATCAGTTGATGTAGATTCTCTATCGACTGACAGTGCATGAACTGCTGCTCTAGCTATTTGTTTGTCTAAAAATTCTTTGTCTTTGTCATTCACAAGCTTCCAGTTTGATGCTTCACACACTGCCAACTCTGCCACTGCCACAGGTGTGCTCAGTTCAATTGTCTGAAACTTCAGTTTGAGCAAAGATCGTTTAAATGACGTCTTGCCCGTTCTGTCTCTACCAGCAATGACAATCTTCACTCGACTTACTTCGACTTTTCCTTGTGATAAAGCTCGAACAAATAACTCAGCCGCATCAGCTCCCATGCCTGTCACACCACCTACAACAATACCATCATTACAATTTGTATACTAGAATCTGTTTAGTAAGAAGATCGACTGACGAGGACAAAGAACGACGTTCAGTATTGTTCCATCGGTTACTCCTGCAAATATTGGGAATCAGAGGCTAATCTGCTGCAAGATATAATTTTTGTCGAAGCATTGGTCTAGTACCCCTGGTCAAAACCATGTATTCGTTCATACTCTTGAATTGAGAAAGGCAATTGACCGTTTTCCAGTTGTTGAAGCAGTATGCAGACAGCCGTGTTTGGTAATTAAGAACCATAACTGGCAAATACGTAGGTAGCGTGTGTTATGAAGATTTTGTCTAGAGGTAACTCTGTACTCCAAATTTGCTTTGCCTGACATTCCTGACGCTAACTTAGGTACCATGCATTCTATTGGAAGTGCAGCAAGGCTTCAGAAATCCCGTGGCCATTCAAGTGTTCGGATAGCAGACCTCATGCAACGGTACTTAGGCAGTGATTACACTACACTGGCTGTTTCAAAGGCAGTTTTCAACATAATAAATACAATTATTTTCAATAGAAACACACTTTGTTACAAATCTATGAATGGCTATTAATTATTGCTAATTATTATCAACCATATCTGTTTTACCTGTGAGCACAGATGGAATTGCCATTGAATAAGCTGTTGCTGACATCTACAGACAAAGCTATATAGTAAAACAAGTTACTACTAACGTATCCATTACCATTAGATCAAGTAAACACAATTAGCACAAATAATGCCAGCAACATAAGAATGCCATCAAGTACAGTTCATCTACTAGAGACACCCAATTTCTTGATGATAACCACAATACTAAAATAGTAGCTTTAAACCAATCAAACCAAATAAATTTCATTATCATCACACGTTGACAGCAATTCTGTTTCCACTAATACATAAAACCTAGTTTAGGTTACTTGCATCTTGCTAAGCAGCTTACATCCAAAAGTGTCATAGACAGCCTTTCAACAGTTTAGTACAAACATATCCCAGATCAAAAAATGTTTTTCACGTCAACCAAGAAAATTAGGGACCATTGGTCAGAGAAAATTAAAATTTGCTATTAATTAACTTAATTAAAGGTGCAGGGTCATGGTCGGACATGCACACTTAAGCTAATCTCAAGTGAGGTAGCTTTTGCGTCGTAGCTATTGTATGTAACATACGTTCAAGTGTCCTGTCAAGAAAATCAGTTTGATCGCCAGTAATCCCTTCAAATGCTGTTCGTATGTTGCACATGCGCAAAGGTCGAAACTACTGCAAAACCGGCTATTTAGGTGTCGATTGAAGGGCACAGCAGCAGCGTAAGCTTTAAACAATACAAATTTTTGGTGCTCACTGTGAACAGAGTGCGCTTGGTTACTCTGAGAGAAAGACGGGACTACGGCAGATGCGAACGCGACGTGTGCATTCTGGTCACGTGCAGAGCATAAGGAAGTACGAGGGTGCTTGTTGAATTTTACCGAAACTGCAGTGTAGCAACCTCAGTTTGACGTTTTAGAAGAAAAATTCCAAGAACTACATCTAAAAAGCCTAGAATTTAGCTACCAGAGTCACAGTCTACCGCAACCTCATACTGCAATGTCTTGATCGTTCCAATTCAGGCTATAGAGAGACTTCAGTGAGCTTTGCCTTCAGTGCAAATTAGAGCGTCTAAGTCCTCGCGGTTACTGAGTGTTTGAAAAAGTGCACTCTTTTCAAAGCGATGGAATGTGCATGTCTGAGCGTGACCCTGCACTTTTAAAATTATATTCACAATCAACCACTTATGTCACAAGCAAACTTTCTCTTGATTTCGATAAAGTGGAAACATTGGTGGGTGGGTAGGTGAGTGTGTGACCGACCAACAGACAGACAGACAGACAGACAGATGACCAGACAAATGGACAGACACACAAACAAACAAATACACAGACAGACAAATAGACAGACAGAAAAACAAATGATGACTTAAACCTCACTTGTGAGTCAGTAGCAACCACTTCTATTTTGTATCCTGGAGGAATGAAGGTGTTGAATCCCATTATAAGATTAGGGTAACCTTTGAACAGGCTGGATACTCGATCAATAACACCAGGAGTGTCAATACTACACAACACAAAAAGCTACAAATTAATATACACAAACTGATACACGAGAACAGACAAACAGACAGACAAACAGACGGATGGACTGATTAATGGACAAACAGACAGACAGACAGGCAAACAGACAGATGGACTAACGGACAGACAGAGAGACAGATGGACAGACAGACCAACCGACAAACAAACAAACAGACAAACTGACAGACAGACAGACAGACAGATATACAGACAGATAGACAGACAACTAACAGACAGACAGACAGACAGATACACAAACAAAGAGACAGACAGACAGACTGACAGACAAACTGACAGAGAAACAAACAGACAAGCACACACACACACACACACACACACACACACACACACACAAACAAACAAAACCACAGCAATACAAAATGCTGACCTTTGTGACTTGAACTCCCTCAGGATGTTCAGAAAGTCGTTATAAACCTGTGGCTGCTTTCCAAACTGACACTTCAATTGATCAAGATAGGAAAGAGCGTCTTCAACCTTCAGTTTCCGAAACTGCTGTTGCTGCTGTGTCTGCTGCTGAGACTGACTCTATAAAAGCGGAAGAGAACGTGAAAACAGAGATAGATAGATAGATTGTGTGTGTGTTCACACACGAACCAGATGGACACACACACACACACACACACACACACACACACACACACACACACACACACACACACACACACACACACACACACACACAAACAGACAGACACATGAAACAGAAAGACAAATAAACAGACACACACAGACAAACAAGTTAACAAGCAGACAGACCAACATACAGACAGATGGACAGACAAGTAAACAGACAGACAGACAGACAAATAAACATACAGACAGACAAACAAACCAACAAACCGACAGACAAACAAACAACTATGCAAAGAGACAAACAGACAATGTGACAGACAGGTAGATGCACAAACAAACAGACAAACAAACAGACAGTGTTTATACAGACAAACAGACAGACACACTAACAGACAGACAGACAGACAGACAGACAGACAGACACACACACACACACACACACACACACACACACACACACACACACACACACACAGAGCATGGAGGGTTTGGGTTGATATCAATGAAAGAATCATCAAGCATTGCCTTTGTAGCAAGTTGGGCTCACAGTGTTCATGAGTTACCTCTCCGCTTCCCAAGCTTGCAAGAATCTGTTGATACTATTCACTCAACAGACCTATAGAACTACCATCTCAATCATTGGCATATCACTTAAACTCAGCTTTTTTGTCCTTATACCTTCATCTCCATATACATATGCTAGGATTTTTTAAATACAAATCAGTCCTTGCAAACAAAAAGTCATTAACTAATGGACTTGACTTTGAATGTCAAAATCAAATAATCTATCTAAATCACCATGATTAGGTGACAGTTTTTGAAAAGTTTTCTAAGGATAACTTTGGCATTGCATCTTTGCACAATTGTAGAAAATCTTTTTCTCCAATACGACATGAACATGGAAGCATTAAAACTGGCTTCTGGATTTGCTGACTGTTGTGACAAATGCTGCAAAAAATTCTCTGCCTTCATGCCCCATCTCCCAAAATGTTCTATCACAAGAGGAACACATCTTGATCCATATCCTCCTGGAACAAGCTCTTCTGAATATTTTTTCATTTTCTTTTCTTCTCTTGTCGCGGCAGCATGACCATTTTCCTTGCTAGCCCTCCTAATAATGTCCTGACTCGACGAATGAGCCAGGGACACATCAATATCCAAATTCTGTCCAGTATTTGGATCAAACATTGTAATGTCTGGACGGTCTTCAGTATTGATGTATTTATGTCTTGGTTCTGTTTGATGGGGAAGGTGAAGGTCAGACAGGCACTCACTCCACCCATTTAAAACTGAATTGTGAGACCACACAAGTCCACCCCATATTTACTGGTTAAAAGATGGTATCCGTATTCATACAAATCATGACCACAATCACACTTTTTAATCCAATTGGTGAAAGGTAGAGCCACTCCCAACCTCAGGTAAGACGCTAAAGAAAATTCGTTTGTTTTTAAAGCGTGCTTAGCAGAAGTGGGGATGACATCCAGCCATGCACCAGCCCCTCGTCCTTGCAGGGATCTCAACCATGCTGCATCTCTATCAGACTGTGCTTGTATAATAATATCAGTAGCACTATCACTGGCAATCTTTGTGGATAATCGATGCTGTAATTTCTTTGGATATGAGGTAAAGTCATCAAGAGACTATTGTTCTCCATCTTCGTGGTTTGACTTGGGCATTGGTGGTAAAGCTTGATAGGAAGAGGCCACAGTGGAGCCGATTGACCATGGCAGTGATTTACTGCTTTGAAGATAATTGACTAAATTAAAAAATGATGTAAACCTCTCAGGTAAGTCTTTCATGGCTTGACACCCATGAAGATAAGAAAGCTGCTGGTGGAATTTGACTGATCTGTGTCAGATAGACAGACAGACAGACAGACAGACACATAAACACACAAACAGACACACAGACAGACACACAAACAGACAGACAGACACATAGACAGACAGACACATATACAGACAGACAGACAGACACATAGACAGACAGACAGACACACAAATAGAGACACACAAACAGACATACAAACACACACACACACAGACAGACACACAGACAGACACAGACAGACAGACAGACAGACAAACAGACACACGCACACACACACACACAAATAGACAGACACACAAACAGACAGACAGACACACAAACAGACAGACAGACACACAAACAGACAGACAGACAAACAGACAGATAGACACACAGACAGACAGACACACAGACAGACAGACACACAGCAGAGTTTAAAATTCCCGGTTGCCTCCTCGCCATTGGCGACTAACACTTGCAATTTGGCGAGTGAACGTGGACAATTTGGTCACCTAAACATTCAATGCGGCATTAAACTTGGTCGTCATACTCTTCGTTCGTGTTGGTCTGGCCATGGACTGGCCGACTGTGTAAAACTGCAGAACCTCCCATTTGTACAGAAAGATACCAGTTAGGGGAGCTAGAGTTCTGATGATTGCACATACGTGACAGGATTTTAGTGGTGTGTCTAGGAAATAGACCGATTGCAAACGGGAATTTGCAAAGGGGAACGTGCACTGTGCATGATGGCGCGTCGGTTTGTCGGACCAACATGTTTTACTGTAGGCTGTAAGACGACCAGTTCCTGTTTACTCTCCCACATCTGGAAGCAATTGGAAACCTTCACTGAAACAGTGGGTCCTGGTCTTTTCTCCCATGGCCAGGTCAACATGAACAGAGATTAGGAGGGTTTCTAGGTAGCTGCCCGCAATAAAGACAAGAGAAAAACCACACATACAAATCCTGGATGTATACTTTCAGAAAATTATGTAATCTGTACACACGGAAATAGGAAAAAGTGGGCGTAGTTATAAATAAAGTAGGCGTGTCTTTACGTTTAATTGCTCTGGCGACTCTCCCTCCCTCCCTCCCTCCCTCCCTCCCTCCCTCCCTCCCTCCCTCCCTCCCTCCCTCCCTCCCTCTCTCTCTCTCTGGAGTTTGAGAGGGACTAGGGATTCAAGGGAGGAGCTAAAGATATATTTAGAAGCAGTCAATTGGAGTTGCAGTTGCCGGTCAGCGAGAGTGAGAGAGGAGAGGAGAGGAGAGAAAGAGGAGAGGAGAGAAAGAGGAGAGGAGAGAAAGAGGAGAGGAGAGAAAGAGGAGAGGAGAGAGAAAGAATCAGGCGGAGAAAGTTCCGTGCAAACGATATAAGTACAACAGACAGAGGGACAGGGAGAATTGGTGCTTACCGTTATAATTATTAACTGTTAGCTACGTGGTGTTGAAGAGCTTGTGTGCGTATGTACATGAGTGTATTCATATATAGTCCGTAATACTAATTTACTCATTCAACGCGAGTCGAACTACGTCGTCTTCCGTGCACACCGAAGGCTCTTGGATTTTTGCGTGCGACAATTGGGGCTCAGGCAAGAAAGCAGCTATTCAAGATTACAGAAGACGCAACACAGTTGAGAGGTGAAAGCGTAGATTAATTTGTTATGGAGCGACTAGTCGCGATTGGGGAGAAGATGGGGTTGACTGGAGCGGACTTACGTCAATTCGTGACGGATCAACAGACGATTGAGAGAGAAGAGAGACAAAAGGAACGAGAATTAAAGAGAGAAGAACAAGAAACCACAGAAAGGGCCAGAAGAGAAAACGCCGAAGAAGCGGAAAGAGAAATGATAGCAACGGAGAGAAAATGACAACATACCTTAGAGATAAAAAGGTTAGAATTAGAGGCAATGAGAATTAAAGACACGCCCATCAGAGTAGACCATACTAGCGCAGCGAAACTACCCAAGATCGCACCCTTTCAAGATAGTAAGGAAAAACTAGATAGTTATCTACTGAGATTCGAGAGATTTGCTAGAGTGAATAGATGGGAGGACGAACGATGGGCTGGCGCTTTGAGTGCCTTGTTGTCTGGGAAGGCCCTAGATGTATATTCCCGATTATTGGAAGAGGCAGGCATTGATTACAGGCAATTAAAGGAGGCCCTCTTGAAGAGATATGACCTGACGGAAGACGGATACCGGCTTAAGTTTAGGAAAAGCAGACCAGAGCCAGCAGAGAAGCCCGATCAATTTATTCACCGTCTGAAGAACTACCTGAAGAAATGGATGATGTTTTCGAAGTGCGATCCCAAGTCAGCCGAGGAGGTCACAAACATGTTCTTAAGAGAACAGTTTTTGGAAGTGTGCCCGAAAGATCTGGCGGTACATCTAAAGGAGAGGGAGATAGCGAGCCTACAAGACCTCGCGAACGCAGCTGATCGCTACTTGACGGCGCACCAACCGAAGTTTTGCACGATGTCGAACGCTCCGACCAGTCAACCGACTACGATTAGTGATGGTACCGGTATGGTTTCAATTAGCGAGAGAGCGTTACGAGAAGGAAAACCTTCATCCCACTGCTATATTTGTGACAAGCCCGGCCACAGAGCAGTCGACTGCCGACTTCGAGGGAAGAGATGGTGCTTCAAATGTCAGAAACTTGGACACAAAGCCAAAGACTTTTGGAACCCCGTCAGTACTTCGAGGCAGGAAAGCAGCCAGAAGGCTCCTTATCGAGCGAGGGTGACAAAAGATCATAGAGATGGATGCGTATCGAAGAACAGAAACTCAACCAGTCATTTATCGAGTGACGCCGGCATTGAAACAAGTGGATGTCTATTGGAGATGCCAGCGCGTGCCAAAAACGGATTTCTATTCCTCGCTGATGGCACCGAGATAAAGTACGTGTCGTATATAGAGAACGCCTGCAGCAACCGAGCATTTCCGATGGATGGAGAGATGCCAGTGAGAGAAGGGACAGTAGATGACAGAGTCGTACAAACGTTGAGAGACACGGGATGCAGTGGCATATTGGTGAAGCAAGAGCTGGCCAAACCAGATCAATACATGGGAAAGTTTGGATTCATCAAGTTAGTGGACTGTACGGTCAGAGAAGTTCCATTAGCAAAAGATAAAAATCGACACTCCATACCTCATAGGAGACGTGGAGGCTCTGTGCCCGCGCGACGCAATTTATGATCTCATTATCAGGAACGTCTCCGAAGCCAAAGATCCTAATGATCCAAGAGTGAATCAGTGGAAGGCCGGTGCGTTAACCAGGGTGGCTTCGAGAAGGACCGACTGGAGCAATCCATTAGTGACTAGCATTCGGAGGAAATGGATGGATATTGACAGAGCACAACTGTCACGTTTACAATCGGAAGATACATCGCTGCGCAGGTACTGGGATGAAACCAGAACACAGAGGAAAGGATACCAAGAAGTGGCATTTGAACTCAAAAACGGCGTGTGGTATCGACTATATAAGCACCCCAAAGTAAATATGGGAGAGCAGATACGTCAAGTGATCGTTCTGAAGACACTCCGCAAGCAGATTATGGAGGTCGCACACAAGTCGGTGATGAGTGGACACCTTGGTATAAGAACAACGAGAGACAGTATCCTCAACGACTTCTGGTGGCCTGGGATCCAAAGCGACGTGACCAGGTTTTGCAGGGCAAGGGATGTATGCCAAAAGACCGTACCTAAAGGCACAGTACCCCGGGTACCTCTTCAAAGAATGCCTGTGATAGACACTCCGTTCAAGAGGGTAGCCGTTGACTTGGTCGGACCTATCTATCCTCCTAGTGACAGCGGATGCTGATACATCCTTACATTGGTTGACTACGCTACGAGGTACCTCAAAGCCGTCGCGCTAAAGAAAGTTACCGCAGAGGATGTGGCGAAGGCCCTCGTAAATATGTATAGCCGCGTCAGAGTTCCAGAGGAGTCACTCACTGATATGGAACCTCAGTTCACTTCAGAGTGTATGAAAGAGGTATCACATCTACTCAGCATCCGACATCTAACTACTAGTCCTTATCACACTATGTGTAACAGGTTAGTAGAACAATTCAATGCCATGTTGAAATCTATGCTAAAGAGACTATGTAGTGAGATGCCACGTCAGTGGGACCGCTAGATCAATGCCCTCTTGTTCGCCTACCGTGAAGTTTCCCAACAGTCTACGGGATTCACCCCCTTCAAACTACTCTATGGGAGGACCGTGAGAGGACCGATGAGGATTATGAGATCGATATGGACAGGGGAAGAGGGCAAGACAGAGGCAAGAACTAGCTACCAATATGTGTTCAAACTTAGAGAGAGATTGGAGGAGATTATGAAAGTGGCACGTGAGGAATTAGAAAGGTCCCACGGACGCTACAAACAATACTTCGACAGAAGATCAAAGCAGAGACGGTTTGCTGTAGCGGACGAAGTGCTAGTGCTATTACCAACAGACAATAACAAGCTGTTAATGCATTGGCAGGGAGCATTCCGAGTAACCAAGGTTATCGGAATCTATGACTATGAAGTCAAAGTACGAGGAAACGGAAAGGTTTACCACGCCAATTTACTGAAAAGGTACCACTCGAGGAATGACACCAACGGCAAACTCTGTGAAAGAGCTACGGGAGGGTCGCTTTTACAGGTAGCAAGTGCAGCGATATTAGAAGCAGATGAATGGGATCAAGACGACACAGTAAATGGAAACAGCCTGCTCAAACTAGGAACCTGTCAACCCAAAGAGACCACGGGGGACGTAAAGATAAGTGAAGAGTTGACGTACGAAGAAAGAAAGAAAAGCTCAAGAGGTGATCGGAGAGTTTAGGAACGTTTTCACCGATCTTCCAAGCTCAACCGACTTGGCCGTGCATCAGATTCTACTAGCGTCTGATCATCCGGTGAAGTCTAGGCTATACGCGATACCATTTCATATAAAGTCTGAACAAGAAAACGATATCAGAGACATGCTGAAAATGAATATCCTTCGAGCAGCGGAGACGCCATACGCATCTCCAGTAGTTCTAGTTTGGAAACCTGACGAAACAAACAGGCTTTGCGTGGATTATAGAAACCTCAATCGTCTGACCATATGCGATCCAGAGCCCATGACACCTTTGGTGGACATAGTTCAAGACCTTGCCCGAGACCGATACTATACGAAGATAGACTTGTCCAAAGGCTAGTGGCATTTCCCCGTGGAGACGGAAGATGTACACAAAACTGCGTTTGTGGTACACAATAGTACCTATGAGTTCCTCAGAATGCCATTTGGATTAGTCAACTCTGCAGCTACTTTGGTGAGAGGATTGAGAAAGTTACTGGAGGGACTGGAGTATGTGAACCACTACATGGACGACATCGTCATTCACACACCTACGTGAAGAAACCACATTGCCGCTCTCAGGGGAGTACTGAAGAGGATTACCCAAGCCCGCCTGACAATTAGACCTTCTAGATGTGTCGTTGGAGCGCGGACACTGTCATTTATCGGCCACAAGATCGGGCACGGCCTCATTCACCCGAGCGAAGAAAATGTCCTGAAAATTAGGAAGGCCAAGAGCCCCGGCACAAAGAAAGAACTGCGCGCATTTCTAGGACTAACAAGATTTTATAGAAAATACCTACCCAACTACGCGGCCATAGCAGTTCCTCTTACCGACTTGACAAAGAAAGGATTCCCAAACAAACTGGAATGGAAAGAAGCGCAGGAGAGAGCGTATTTGGCGTTGAAGACGGCACTATCTGTTCGACCCATACTCAAGTTGCCCAAACACGATAGGCGTTTCTTCCTTCGAGTGGACGCGTCAGATGTAGGAGTGGGAGCGAAGTTGATGCAGGAGTACGGAGAAAAACTATTCCCGGTAGCATATGCAAGTAAGAAACTCAGCGACTGAGAGAGAAGATTCTCTACCATCGAGAAAGAGTATTTAGCGGTTGTCTGGGGAATCAGAAAGTTCATGAGATTTATTTACGGAGTAGAATTCACTCCCCAGACAGACCACCAACCGCTGGCATATTTGCATAGAGCAAAATTCGAGAACGACAGGATTATGAGACGGGCCATGTATCTACAAAGTTACCGCTTCACGGTGCAGACCATCAAAGGTTCAGAGAATGTCGGGGCCGACTTCCTCAGTAGGGTGTGCTAACGGCGACCAACTGAGACGTGTTTGAGTTGCAAGAAACTACGGAAGAGTTTCTTTTCAAATGGGGGAGATATGTCATCTCTCTATATATATACAGTGAAACCTGTACCAGCGACCACCTCTCAGCGACCACCTGGCTTTAGCGACCGCATCTGCCTGGCACGGAACGTTGTCCCATACAATAGCTACTGTACTAAGCGACCACCTGCCCAACGCAACCAATGACCACTAATCCAAGACCCTACAGCAATTAACATCTCTTCTAAGCGACCACAATGTACCTTTTTCGTCTTGATTACACATTCCAACATGGCTGTCACCTCTCAGAGGTGTTGCTGACACACGTGCGGTACACTTGTACAGTATCCCAAATCAATTCTTGCTTGCATGATGTCGCGAAAAGTTCTGAGTTTAGCTGACCGAGTAAAGGTTATTCAGCTGTCTGAGAAAGGGATCTCAGCGAGGAAGATAGCAAAAGACATGGATGTGGGGAAAACACAGAAAACAAGAAACAAGACGTTTAGCACTTTGTAAGTTCCGTGTCGTGGTGGTCTGGCATGCAGGGCTATAGGTGTGTGGAAGGGAGAGACTTCCTCTACTAAGAGACCACCTGTCCTAAGTGACCAATACTCCTGGGTCCCACGGGTGGTCGCTTAGTACAGGTTTCACTGTATATGGAGTTTGGGAGGGACTATAGGGATTCAGGGGAGGATCTAAAGATATATTTAGAAGCAGTCAATTGGAGTTGCAGTTGCCGGTCAGCGGGAGTTGCAGTTGCTGGTCAGCGAGAGTGTCTGCGAGAGTGGGAGAAGAGAAGAGAGAGGAGAGAAGAGAAGAGAGAAAGAGGAGGAGAGAAGAGAGAAAGAGGAGAGGAGAAAGGAGAGGAGAGAGGAAGAATCAGGCGGAGAAAGTTCTGTGCGAATGATATAAGTACAACAGACAGAGGGACAGGGAGAATTGGTGCTTACCGTTATAATTATTAACTGTTAGCTACGTGGTGTTGAAGAGCTTGTGTGCGTATGTACATGAGTGTATTCATATATAGTCCGTAATACTAATTTACTCATTCAACGCGAGTCGAACTACGTCGTCTTCCGTGCACGCCGAAGGCTCTTGGATTCTCGCGCGCGACAGGGACCACCAAATTTGGAAAATTTTAAACCCTGCATTACAGACAGACAAACAGACAGACAGACAGCAACCAGTGACTTTTCATGTCGACGTGTACATCTTCTCCTCGGCTCTGCTTCTGGCTCGAGGGTTTGGCTACGTACTGGCTGTGGGCATTTCAATTCGGTTTCTTTCGCTTGTGTTTACTGTTCTGAGTGAACTTGCAGCGGCTATCGGCTACTATCTTAAAATCTCAAGTCATCATCATGTCTGACAGCAATCATTCCGTTCTCTCGTCGTCGTCGTACACGTCAGGATCCTGGTCTCAAATTTCGTGTAGCGGTTCTGACTGTTCTTGGTCGGGTTCAATCAATAGATTTCTGGAGCATTTTCGTTTGAGTCATGATCCACACGACTTTCCAACGGCTCTGATACCCGAATTCAAACTGGCACAATGCCCCGGATGTAAGCATTGGTACAGGCGGATCAACCAACACCTTCCAAAATGTAAAGCTTACCTCAACTTGTCAAAGAACGCCCCGTCATCTTTATCTCAACCGGTTTGCGGAAGCTCAAACAATGACTCAACTCCATCAAATTCTGGTCAACATCAGTCATCCGGGCATTGCAAGAAGAACCTCGGACCCCCAACATCTCTTCAGCAGTCTATGTCTGATCTCATGTCTGCAGATCGTGAAAGAGCTGGCCTTGGTTGTCCGAAGCGCACTTTGTCTGCTTCGCGGGAAGAAGTAGCCTGGGCATTTGTAGGTTCTCTGTCTACTGAGTCTATTTTGTCTGCGCCAATTCCTCGGTCCGTCCAACAAATTGCATCTTGTCTCAAGTCAACTTTTCAAGACTGTTGCGCTATTCCACTTCGTAAGCTTGAGTCAAATCCAAACGATTCTGCTGCATGGAAGCTACTCTTCCTAATTCCAAGAATGCTTCTACAACCTGGCCGCGGAGAAAAACAGTCTGGCATCAAGAAGGCCATGCAGTTGCAACAGAAATTTTTAAATTTTCAGTGGGAAGAGTTGATTCAACTAGAAAAACCTTCAGCAGTTTCGAAACCTAGTCGTCTTGCACAAGAGCAGAAAAAGAATGCTGCCCTGAGGCTCATTCGCTGTGGTGAAATTTCGAAGGCAGCCAAGGTCATCATCAGCAATGGTTTAGCTCCAGCCTCAGAGGAAACGATCTTGAAGCTGAAAAGCAAACATCCAAGTCATCATTCAAATGTTCAAGTTGACGGTCTCAAGTCTCAATCTGCCAACGGGCTTCACCTCTCTTTGGTTGCTTTTCTCAAGGCTGTCCACAGATGCCCCAAAGGCTCTGGGTCAGGACCCTCTGGTTGGCGTTTTGAACATTTACGAGACTTGTGTGACAACAGTGTAACCAGAGACGGTCTTTTTGCAATCTGTTCTACCATTGCTAAGGGTAAGATTCCCACTGACATTATCTCTTTAGTGTCTGCTTCTCGTCTTATTGCCATCCCTAAGAGCAATGGTGATGTTCGTCCCATTGCTATTGGAGAGTGTTTGAGGCGTTTGACTGCTAAAGCTGTTTGTGTCGATTGCAAGGACTCGTTTTCATCATATTTCAACCCTGTTCAACATGGAGTTGCTACTCCTTCTGGTTCAGAGCTCGTTATCCATCACATTCAGCTTCTTTTGGAAGCCAACCCTTCTTGGGTTATGATTAAGTCGGACATCTCAAATGCGTTCAACAGTGTCGACCGACAATGTCTTCTGTCTAGTGTCAGTTCCAACTTTCCGGAACTCTTGCCCCATGTCAATCAGATGTATGGAGTCTCGAGCCCTCTCATCTTCCAAAAGGGTTCAGAATCAGTCATTCTCTCTTCGGAACAGGGGGTGCATCAGGGGGACCCGTTAGGTCCTGTTTTGTTTGCTACATCAATTCACTCCACACTTGTTGCTCTGCAAGCTAAATTTCCGGAGGTTGTTTTGCTTGCCTACCTAGATGATGTTTTCATTGTGGGTCAAAACAACATGGCACTTCAAGTCTTTGCTTCTCTAGAAGAGTCATTCTTACCGCTCAATCTAAAGATCAATCAATCAAAATGTGAGTTGCTGTCTCTTCAGGGTGATAGTAATCCATCTCCTATTCCTACATCAACATCTGGTTCTGTTGTCTTGGGATCTCCAGTAGGCACCACAAGTTTTGTCCGTTCTTTCTGCCTATCTGCTGCAGAGTCTGGAGAAGACTTTTGTTCTCGGATATGCAACCTTGATGATAGTCAGAGCTCAGTTCTGCTTTTACGTCATTGCCACTCCACACGTCTTAACCACTTAGCCAGGACAGTTCCTGTTTCTCTTTTGATACCTGCAGCTCAGAAGCACGACCGAACTAGTTGTCAAACGTTCAGGAACATTCTTGGTACAGAGGATCTGTCACCCGCGCTTTGGAATCAGATATCGCTTCCTGTTAAGAAAGGTGGCTTTGGTGTTTCGTCTCTGGAGAGAGTTTCGCCTGCCGCCTTTCTTGCTGGTTGGGCACACACTTGCCAATCACTTCTAGACAGGTTTCCAGGTTCAGGTTCCCTGCTGTCGCCTCTGTCAGATCCATCTGAATCTGATGGCCAAATTGTCCATGACCTAGACGAGGCAGCCGCTATGATTCCGCCACTGTTACTATCTGATGAAGATCCGAAACCAGTTTCGTACGCCCGCCATGAGCTTCTTTTAGCAGATGCAAGAAAATTGCAACACAGACTATCCAATGCTATTGCTCAAAAAGACACCACAGCCCTTTTAGCGTCAGTCGTCTCTGACAAAGATTCAGCACGATTACAATCTCTTCAAGGCCCCTACGCGGGAGCTTGGCTCGACTCTATACCCTCCTCTCGCAAGTTCGCGCTATCGTCTCCGGAATTTAATTTGGCGTCTTGCATGAGGTTGGGGATACCCTTGCCATTTGGAGAATGGGTTGTAAATTGCGAATGTGGATCAAAACTCGACGCTGAAGGTTTCCACCTACTTACTTGCAAGTCTGGCGGCGGTCCCAACTGGCAACACAACAGCCTTGTCGCAAGCTGGTCCGACTGCCTTCTCGATCTTGGTATACATCACCGAAAGGAGCCTCGCAACAGATACAGCAACAGCGATGATAGGCCTGATATCGTCGTATTTGACAGCGAAAATGGCTCATCTCTAGATCTAGATGTTTCATTCGCCCACCCCTGGAGCAAAGACTATCTGAAACGAACAGCTCGAATCTGCGGATTTGCTGCCAAAAAACGTGAGGACCTCAAGTTTTCAAAATATGATCAGGAACGTCTAGCAAGTGGTGACTCACCAGCATTCACACCTCTAGTTTTCGAGCACTTTGGCTGCTGGGGTGAGAAAGCTGTCGATTACTTAAGGGTACTTTCGAGAAAATCTAGGGATGCTGTTGGAAAATCCAACACGGCTGACTTCATAAATTTTTGGCGTAAGCGCATCTCTGTTCAGATTCAAAAGTGCAATTCAAGGGTCCTATTAAGGAAGATTGACAGGCTTACCAACTCAAGGAGACCATACAATCACGGTCAAGACTGGGATGCCCAGTCTATTTGGGCTTCATAATTTTGACAGTTAGTAAATTATTATACGTATGGATTACGTTTGGTGACTGTAGCTGTCTACATTCTAGTTTAGCATATCAGTGATTTCTGTATATTTGGCGGTTTAGTTATATCTGAAATATATCCAGCAACCAGTACAACCCGCCAACCAACCAACCAAATCCCCGTCACCTGACTATGCTGCGCAGGTTGATGATGCAGAGACGTGGGCGGAGCCACCCTATCACAACACAACGACAACTCAACAACCCACCGCCCAAACACCACACACAACTCGAAACCAACCCAAACGCCTGCCCGCCGGCATGTGCTGCACACTCCTGGATACTGTTGGTAATGCTCGCCTCCAACTGCAGCTTCTTGCGATCGAATGCCGTCGGTCCCAGGCCAACAACAGCTGCTGGAGGGCTGGGAGCGGGCGCTAAGACAGGATGCTGAGGGAACCCGCGTCTCTGCTGAGAGAAAACGTTGGTTGTCGCGTTTGTGTCGCTGTCGTCCGTTCGTTGGCGTTTCGCTTTCGACATCTTGTGGTGGGTTGTGTGTAGATGAGGTAGGAGTATCGTTTGAGGTGATCGGGAGGAGTTAAGACGAGATTCGAGTGGATTCCCGGCGGTCGCATAGAAACTTGCGGCAACTTTTTGTAGCGTAGAGTCCCGTATCTAGTTTCGGATAACGGCTAGATTCGGACGCGAGATCTTTGTCCAACGCAACGTAGAGACGTTAGGTAACCGGTCTTGATCCGTGACAATCAATGGATTTGGCTCGTTCTAGTGAGAACAAGACTCGACTAAACGTTGACCACGCCCTACCTCTAGACCCGGACAACTACTCTCGTGTAGAGCTGCCAAAGCACAGACACAAACCGAATCTATTTGTTGCAGTTGCCTAACATCTCATCTTCCAAACAATCGTATGGGCAGCGTCGTCGTGTTTTGTGCGTAGCTGTGGTAGTCGTCGGAGTTGAGTGAAGTCACGCCCTCTAGTTTCGGATGTCCAAAACACGCTAGATCGTCATTTTACGAGCAAATTTAGACACTCTGTAAACATTTTGAGCATCGAATCTCGACGTCTAGTGCTAAAATCAACTTTTAAGACATGTTTAGACATGTTTCTACGTATTTCTAGCCAATTTCTCATCACCCTCTGCAGCGTAGAGATCGTACGGTGCCGTTTGCACATCTAGGGAACAAAATTTCTCTATGTAGCAGTATCTTACTGGCTTGCTACGCAATCTAGAGTAAAAAAGGTTTGACTTGCATAATCAAATTAATTAAAAGTAGGGTATTCCCCTGCTAGTGGATTCCTTTTCTCATGAGAGGATTAATTTGTTCCATTTTTCATACTGCATTTCCTCTAAACAAGCGTTCCTGACCTTTCTTTTGCTTCACTAACAAACAGGGGTAACATGCGACTGATTTGTAATTGGCGCTACATTGGTCTGGAAATCCGAGGCTAGGCGTGTCTACAGTATAAATCTAGACCAGCCGCATGTTACTCCTGTATTTGTTACTGAAGCAAAAGAGGGGTCAGGAACGCTTGTTTATAGGAAATACAGTATGAAAAAATTAATCCTATCTCATGAGAAAAGGAATCTACTACCATTCACTCACCAGCGTAGCGTCGGGGGGGACTGGGGGAGACTAAACATTTTGGGGGTGTCATTCCGCTTCAAGCAAAACTATAATTTTAAGTTACTAAACAGTTACAGTCCGCCTAATCTCAGAGTAGTATGTTGACGATCGACGACGCTAATTGACTCTACCTCTTTGCTAGTACACATCATCATCTCAGTATGATAAAACCAGCGTCGAGAAGTCGTGGACACGGAAAGTGCGCATGACCATCACTTATTTGAGACGTTTACTACGCTATCCGGCAACGGAAGAGTCAAAGAAGACCGCATCAAAAAAGCATGCAGAAGCCTACCATCAATTATTCACGTGGTATACTACACTGCACTTCCAGTCGCTGCATTTCTGCTTCTTTCTCATCCAAATGCTGCTCTCCTGCCAATAGATACGGCCATGCATCTGTGTCGCTGTTGGCCTTTTGTATCGTCATTTGTACGTCTCCGTTTTATACCTATATTCATGTGTTCTAAATAAATTAAAATATTAGATAGTGTTTTACCTAGACTGTATAGTATGTATGCTAGCGTAAATATTCATGTATGTGTGCTTGGTACGGATCTGGCAGCTCGACCGCTGAGTTGAGGGTTTTCCGTAGTAAAAGAAATACAAATTATTATAATATCTAGAAATACAAATTATTATATCTAGAAATACAAATTATTATATCTAGAAATACAAATTATTATATCTAGAAATATAAATTATTATATCTAGAAATACAAATTATTATATCTAGAAATACAAATTATTATATCCAGAAATACAAATTATTATATCTAGAATATAAATTATTACTAGAATTTTAAAAACTTTTTCCTTGAAAAAAGAAATAGATGTAGGGATTGTATAAAAAGTAATAGAAACAAGATCTATAGATAATATGAACCAAAGCCAGACATCATTAGTGAATCCTTCCAACCCATTAAAAGTAAAATGCAGGGAATGTGGTTGGAAGGATTCACTAATGATGTCTGGCTGTGGTTCATATTATCTATAGATCTTGTTTCTATTACTTTTTATACAATCCCTACATCTATTTCTTTTTTCAGGAAAAAAGTTTTTAAAATTCTAGTTTGGTAAGTTTTTAGGAGTGCGAAAGCACAGCCTACTCCATTAATTAAACAAAGATTTTATAGCCTAACAAAAATACACATTTTCTAGACCATACTTGGTCTACATGTATAGTCTCATATCTCGAGCATGTGGATCTTAGGTTTACAGTGTACTTGCAAATATGTTAAGAGCTATGCAGTGTTTGTGTATAGGTGGTTGATTCAGACGTTACATTTAGTTGCAATAATACCACTAGTAAGTATGAAGCTGTGTTCTACTTGCTTCAGAGCTACGAGCATACGTGCATGTAGTTGTGTGTGTGTGTGTGTGTGTGTGTGTGTGTGTGTGTGTGTGTGTGTGTGTGTGTGTGTGCGCACGTAGATTGGAGAAGGAATTTATGCAGATGATTAGCTGTTAGATCTCCTGGTTGTCTACAACAATTTCTAGATGCATTCTTGCATAATTTTAAAATTTGTGTCCGGTGGGGTATGAGTATTAGCGTTTAAACAACTAAAGTTCTTGGTGTGGGCAACAAAGCAAGCTCACATTTCCATTGATGGTCATGCATCACGTTACAGAATGTTGATGAGTTTGTTATCTAGACCACTTAATTGAAAACGCAAGATTCGATTAGATAGACATGTCACTACTATGAGAATCGAGATGCTAGTTTCAGCAGCGTCACCGTTTTCTTCGTCATCATTGTTGGCCAGATGTCATTGAACGCTACACGCACACGCCGACATTTGCGCACGTGCACGTGACCGAACGTGTGTGTACGCGCGTGCCGAGTGTCTTGAACAAAAGCTCGACTTCTACACGCGATCGGCTTGTACACAGTACGAGGTCTTTGATTTGCGGGAGTTTGGTCTTAAATAAAATACGGTAGCACTAGACAACTGCAAAATTATTATCGTAGGCCACACCTCTAGGCTCGTAACAAACGTCACATTCCGAGCGCTGCAAAGTCGACATTTTGTGATGGAAGCGAGTCGAATTAATTTGCTTTTGCCATAATTCAAATGCTTGAAGGCGTTGGTGTTCCAACTACGGCAAGAAGAGGTATATCGCGTCTGCGATTGCGATGACGTTCAACGTCACTTCTAATTAATTAGTTACGCGCACTTCTTGCGTTTGCTCGCGCGATTCAAGAGCGCGATTCTTTGCCTAACTGTAGGCTTTCAGGTTTTTCAACCACGAAACGTGTCAAGAATACTTGTCGCCTTGTTGTACACGTGTACCCTAAACTGCCTCAAGCAACGTAGCAAGAGCTTGTGATCGGCTGCCTGGCTATTGTTTGTTAGCAATGGCTTACAACAATTGCGGTTGAACGTAAGTAGGGTAGTAGGTTCAAATCCATTCTAGAAATCTATTTTTCTTAGATGTTTCTTTTTTCTATGATCAAAAGAACACAGGTCGGCGAATTCTACGTCGTTTCCCAAAGTTTTAGCTTTAGATACGCCGTAGTCAAGGAGCTAGGCGTGACGAAGGAGAAGAAGAAGAAGAAGAACCGAAATTGACGAGCGATTTTCTCCTTCTGAAGACAAGCTGAGATCAATTCAGAAGTATTCAAGCGTAGTTGAACTTGTAAGGTTTGCTATCTGTCGTTTTCAAGATATTTAATAACCGCATTTTAAGGTGATTTCTGAAGGTCTAAAATATGACCACGCCCACACAACCTGGTCATCCTTTGTTTGTAACCTAGCAAACTTCAAGTTGTTAAAAATCTGTGATCAAAATGGTGTTGGTAGAAATGCAGTAATACTGAGTATACACTATTAGAGAAGATAGAAGAAGACAATGCAAGCCTTACGAATGCACAACTAAATGCAAAACTATCTCATCTGTTTCACTCACTCTGTTTTCTGGACTGTCCCAAACAAGACAAGGAGACATTACCAGTGCAACCGACTGACCACCTTGGCTAATATCCACAATACACTCGTTTGTACGATGCTCATCACCATGCTCAAACTCCACAGTTATGTCAAATGTCTTGTCCAAGCATATCCATTTGTGCCAAAACTGAGCAGCAGCTACTACCTGAAGGCAGGTGTATAACATGCATGCATTAGCCAATATACTAAATGCAAGTTTAGAGTAATATACCAGTAGCTGTGAAGTAGCTTTCCAATCACCACGTGTAATATTAAATTCAATGTTGTCTTCAAACTTCATTTTCATTTCTTTATGTAGACACAAGAAAGAACGACTTGGAAATAGACTACTCTCATCGCGTTTCATTTTCTAACACAACAAGAAAATTTCCATGTTATACGATTGACTGGTATTATATAAACAATAGTATTAATCAACATACCTCAATAACCTTGTGACAATTATCATGGCAATGGATAGTGGGATTCCAAATATTTGATGAAGGTCTTTGCCCATAACCAAACACAGAAAACATCATAGTTTTTGTAGACAGAAACATGTCAACAGGCTTTCCAACCCACCAGTGCCAACAGAAGTGTTTTCACTCAAAGTCCCACTGCATGGTAAGATCATACCTACAGTCTGGGTCCTCCACATTCACTTCGTCAAAATCAGAATTATATGTTACTATGGCTTGTGGCTCCCACAATTGAGATAAAGTGGAAGTATCACACATTGCTCTCATCAGTGACAAATGCCATCCTTTAGAATCAACCGGAGGAGGACAATGCACTTGCACGTGTTTGGAAAATGTTAATCCATGAGGTTCAAAGACATAGAGAGGACTTAGAATGTATCCATCATTGGCTTTAGTAGATGGTGGCATTAGCCTTTCGTCAACATACATATGAATTTTTATGTTAACTGGTTTCCTCACAGCACCATCAGGAACAAAAATAGATAAACTGCCTGAGCTGTAGCGTCCACCTTTAGGACAATCAGTCGTCTCCAGTGTTGCAATCGGCTTCACTTGTTCCATCTCTGTAACACAACACTGAAATTACAAATCTACCTGTTCCTATTAAAATTAATTAGTTGTTTGATGTAAAATAAACTATCACAATACAATACAAGCTCACTACAAAAAACAAATTTTAGTCATTACTGTGATTGGAGGTAATTAACATTGTCTGATGTCCAACCATCGTATTACACCTTACCTTACACATTGCCACACATGATTACAAAAAAAAGATCAACACGCATGCACGTGTGTGCGCGCGCACACACACACACACACACACACAGACAGACAGACAGACAGACAGACCCAGATTTTTAGTCACTGATTGTCTCTGGGTTGCTGCATGCTTGTAATTTATCTCATTCTTAGTGAAATGTATAGTGTGTAGATTATGGACAAGGTACATTTGAACTTAAGTACTTACTATTTTGCTGAAATGTAATATAGTCTTGTGTTCGAAAATATACAATGACAGACAGACAGACAGACAGACAGACAGACAGACAGACACCCAGACACACACACACACACACACACACACACACACACACACACAACAAAACATGAAAGTATGTCAATATATAAACACAACAACAAATTCAAGAATGCTCAGGTGTTAAGTGTTTACAAGTGTCCATTTGTCTGTCTGTCTATGCGTCTGTCTGTCAATCTGTCTGTCAATATGTCTGTCTGTTTGTCAGTCAGTCTGTCTCTCTGTATGTCTGTCAATCTGTCCATCTGTCTGTCTGTATGTCCATCTGTCTGTCTGTTTGTCAGTCTGTTTCTTTGACCGTCTGTTTGTTTGTCTGTCCATCTGTTTGTCTGTTTGTCAGTCTGTTTCTTTGACCGTCTGTTTGTTTGTCTGTCCATTTGTTTGTCTGTCTGTCTTTCTGTCCATCTGCCTGCCCATCTGTCTGTGTTTACAGTAATCTACAACCATGTCATATATCATCGTTACTAAGAGTATAACATACCTTGTTGCCAATAAAAATCCAACGAAAATCCAATGAGAACACAAGACAGAGGATGACGCAGATACATGACTTTAGTATCTTCTCTGGCATCGTCCATGAAAGCTGTTCCATAAAAAGAGTGAATGTAGAATCCCAACTGTGTAATGTACATTATGTAAATATCCAATAGAACCTGACACACACAAGTATATTACAAACAATTGTGTGTGTGTCTGTGTGTGTGTGTGTGTGTGTGTGTGTGTGTGTGTGTGTGTGTGTGTGTGTGTGTGTGTGTGTGTCACTGTGTGTGTGTGTCGCTGTGTGTGTGTGTGTGTGTGTGTGTGTGTGTGTGTGTGTGTGTGTGTGTGTGTTTGTCACTGTGTGTGTCCTTACCTATCCACATTGATTGTGGATCACCAAAAAACGAATACTTCGCTGCACACAAGTAGATACAATACGTAGACAACATCGAATAACAGTAATTTCCACAAACTTTCTGCAAACTTCCTCGCACTCTCTCCCTCTAGTTTTACCCATCGAACAAACGGCTGCACAAACAGAGAGACAAAACGTAACCATATAGACACACACACACAACCAACTCTCACTTTTAGTCAACAGAAAACAAGCTTATACTGTGTTCGTGTATATTATGTCAAACTAATTGAATACATCAACACCACAAGTTGGCAATTAAAAATTAAATTTGCGCGTCCACTTGCCTCGGAGTTCAGACCACATCTAAAAGTCAATCTCTATGACAACTAAACAAAGTGCCTTGATTCTTACCGTAGAGATCACGTGTTTTAGAGCATAACAAAGGACGGTAAATAGCAGAGCATGTAGAAGGCAGAGAAGTAAGTCGTTTGTCGTCCAGAATGAATATCTTTTCAAATCACGGACGAAATCGGATATCAATCCGCGCTCTGTCCGTCTCAGATGGTACTCAGTTCAGAAGGTCGACCAGAGATTTGAAAACGCTTCGATAACGTTAGACATCACAATGACCAGATATGTAAACGTCCCGGATAAGAATGCCGTTATCCGGGATAACGCCACAAACCAAAACACGTGTAATTGAAAAAAGTGAGAACCATTTCTGTTATTTTTTATTTTTTTTATTTATAATTTGTCGACCCAATAATAGGTCTACCCATCTGATGGCAACAATGCAAATCAAGAAAAACCAAATAATGTTGATGCTAATGTACAACAGCTAATAGTAAAGTCTGGCTACAAGTGAAGACAAACACAGTCATTTCATTGGGCAAACGTATGCCACCAAACTGCGACTGAAAACATCTTCAGCATGAGATCTACACCCAATGTTACACATTGCGTTGATCATTGCTGCCTGGGTGGCTTTGTCACAAAATTCATTAATCCACATATTTAATGCTGTTACAGCTTGCATGATACAATCATCTCTGTTTTCTATTTCTATCGCTTTCGTCTTGTTTATAAAAAACTTAGGTGCCAATTTCAGCACAAGCCTTTTCCAGCAATGAGAAACTTTCTCAGCTACATTCACAATATCATCAGCTGTACATTTGCTGGTTGGCTTAAACATCAGTGCCTGTTGTTGAGATTTGCCTGGTACATCATCTTTCTCTTCATAGAACCAACAGTCTAATGCAGCTCTTTCATAGTCATCCAGATTAACATCGTCTCTGTCTATGTTTGTCCTCAATATTGTGTCTTCACTTGGTATGTACTTGTCTATACATACCAACTTGTTCACATCCATGGGAATGGCTGGTCCGGGATGTTGAATATTCAATGTAAATTGAAAACGAGACAACCCTGGTGTCTTCACTTCATGCAGCTTTTTAGTGATGAACAGACGGATGTCTGTACACAGACATGCAATTTCATGAAGTGGCCGTTGTGTGTCAATAGTGACAATGATATATTTCTTCAAGTGATAAATCACTTCCAACTTCACATCTTTCTCAACTCGATATACACACTTATTACGTGTCAACTTTGGTTCATCAGGATATTTCTCAATACAACACGTCATCAGCCTAAAATGCAACTGTTCAGGAATAAACTCAATTTTATGAGACAAAATGATAAGTGACATTGGCCGAGAAGCAACCAAATCAACAGCTGCAAATGGACCTTTTGACTCGACTTCTAGCAAACATGGAACAAAGTATTCTGTTTTATAAGAAACTGATAAAGGAAGAGGTTGAGCCAGGCAAAGGTTGGGACAAAGAAGGAAGAAATAATTTAGCAAATTCAATACAACTTTATACTGTACTCGCTTCACTCCTGCTTTTTTCAGTCGATGATGAATGAGTTCCCAAGAAGCAATTCCTACTTGCCGAACTCGATCCCAATCTTCACTCAGTAAAGGAGGAGGTCGAGTAGTGACAGATGCCACAACTGAGAAAACCTTGAAAATCCAGCTTGGTTTGGTGACGACTGTGTTCTTCAGCTTCTCACTTTTCTGAGGATAAATTACTGATCCGGCTTCATCTAAATATGTCAGAGCAAGACGAACTTCTTTCTCTTCTGACATACGACACAATCGACGGGCAAAATGCATGATAACATTGACACTGGAAAGAGCACTGCCCAACTTGATTTCTAAAGAATCAAGAATCTTCTCTAGAACTGACCAAGTGGCTGGTATCAGAGGTTTAGGTGACACATCACGTGCCATCTCTTCAATGACTTGCTTCACTGCACTCACGCCTGCATCCTCACTTGCACTGTCAGGATCAGACACCGAATTCTCAACACGAAAGAACCAATCATTAGCCTGGTTAGATGGTCGAAGGATGTGCTTCTGAAATGCTTTATTACAAAACATTTTAGACAGAAATTCGTTCTGCTTCTTGATCATTTCTTCATCGGCATCATTGATGTGTGTTCCAATCAACAACATCACTGGTGATGCACATCCCTTTGACTTGCCGATGTGAAGACCAGACGAAAGACCTTCAAGACTTTCGACATCTCCTGCCAAAAAAGTCATGGATGCCCATAAAGCCACAGCATCATAGTTTGTCACTATCCAGTGATTGTTGATTGGAATTGGTTTTGAGTCAGCAGAAGGAAGATAGAAAGACTTGGCCTTGTCACCTAGAAACTCAGATGCATTAAATACAACACAAACGACACATCCTGGTGTGATGGCTTCTCCTTGACCAGGAAGAAGTGCCTCCTGACCTCCCAAATCCCAAATAGAAAAGTGAACTTTTGAATCTTCCTCCTTTAAGAGGTCAGGATCACTTTGGAAATCACTAATAGCGCGAGCAATCTCTTCAGTTAGAGCTGTTGCTTCATTAAGTTGGTCTGTTGCTTCATTAAGTTGGTCTGTTGCTTCATCAAGTTGGTCTGTGTTAATGCCACTTTGTCTTGTATCAGTTGATGTAGATTCTCTACCGACTGACACGTCAATCTCAACCTCACATTTTGATGTTCTTTCATTGTCATATTTATTGTCATCTTCACTATCTGAAACATTTGCATGAACTGCTGCTCTAGCTATTTGTTTGTCTAAAAATTCTTTGTTTTTGTCATTCAAAAGCTTCCAGTTTGATGCTTCACTCACTGCCAACTCTGCCACTGCAACAGGTGTGCTCGGTTCAATTATCTGAAACTTCAGTTTGAGCAAAGATCGTCCAAATGAGGTCTTGCCCGTTCTGTCTCTACCAGCAACGACAATCTTCACTCGACTTACTTCGACTTTTCCTTGTGATAAAGCTCGAACAAATAACTCAGCCGCATCGGCTCCCATGCCTGTCACACCACCTACAACAATACCATCATTACAATTTGTATACTAGAATCTGTTTAGTACGAAGATCAACTGACGAGGACAAAGAATGACGTTCAGTATTGTTCCATCAGTTACTCTTGCAAGTATCGGGTATTAGAGGCTAACCTGCTGCAAGATATAATTTTTGTTGAGGCATTGGACTAGTACCCCTGGTCAAGACCATGTATTCGTTTATACTCTTGAATTGAGAAAGGCAATTGACCGTTTTCCAGTTGTCAAAGCAGTATGCTGACAACTGTGTTTTGGTAAGAACCACAACTGGCTAATACGTAGGCGTGTGTTATGAAGATTTTGTCTAGAGGTAACTCTGTACTCCAAATTTGCTTTGCCTGACATTCCTGATGCTAAATTAGGTACCATGCATTCTATTGGAAGTGCAGCAAGGCTTCAAATTTCACATGTAGCATTTTTGTCATGAAGGCCCATGGCCATTCGAGTGTTTGGATAGCAGACCTCATGCAACAGTACTTAAGCAGTGCTTACACTACATTAGCTGTTTCAAAGGCAGTTTTCAACATAATATATACAATTAGTTTCACACTTTGTTACAAACATATTAATATCCATTTTTTATTGCTAATTAGTATTAACCATATCTGTTTTACCTGTGAGCACAGATGGACTTGCCACTGAATAAGCTGTCGCTGGCATCTACACACAAAGCTATATAGTAAACAAGTTACTAATAACATAACTCATCCATTACATCATTAAATCAAGTAATCACAACACAATTAGCATGACTAATGCCAGCAATATAGAAATGCCATCAAGTGCAGTTCATCTACTAGAAACAACCAATTTTTGATAATAAACACAATACTATGTCCAATTGTAGTTTTAGATCAATCAAACCAAATAAATTTTACTATCATCACACATTGACAACAATTCTGTTTTCAGTCATGCATAGAGCCTATTCTGTACGTTATCACAGTCTTGCTATAAGCAACTTACATCCAAAAGTGTTATGAACTGTCTTTCAACCATTAAGTGCTTAATTAATTAACTAAGATATACATACCTGACATCACCCCAAACTCAAGACATGCAATTACTTATTGCCAAAACTCATTTCACTAGATATTGAGATGTGATACACACTACAGTAGAGTGCCAATTATCCAAACAAATCAAGGCCAGAGTATGATCGTAAATATGTGATTTGTCAAATAGCTGACACAAAGTGCTATTGCTACAGGTATACCATCATCACATGAGTAGCATGTAGATATCTTAGCAAAACTGCAAAATTTGCCTACAACTATGCAAGAATTCACTGAACTTTTGTCTGTAACATGACTTTGATTTGTAGTTTTGATCTCGTACCACCGATTTTGTGACCACATGATAAACACGTAATAGTCATGAGTTGTTCAAATAAGGTCCCTACTTGTTACATGTCTGTTTTAGTCTCCACCATCAAGGTCTGGCTACGTAACACTACGTCTGTTTCTCATCACCCACACTCTCTCAAACTGACGCAGGCTGGTGGGTCATTACCATTATCAGTTATGTACACGTGACACTGAAAGCCAGCAAGCACAGTTGCTCAAGGAACACAACACATCAGCGTTACTCTGAAGTAGTAAAGTCAGTTCATGAATTACTAAAATAGGTGGACTCGAAAGTGAGAACCAAATTGACTGGATGTTGTGCTTATTTAGGAACTAGACTACTTAGCTTCGTCTTACCCCATTGCATTCCTAGAGCGTGTACTAGTCACTGAAAGCGCACACCATAATGTACTAAAAAAGTAGGCCAGAAGAATGTAGGCAGAAAGGGTCTGGCTATGCGAGACTAGGCTAAACCAAAGCAACAGTGTAAGGTCTGAAAGAGAAGTGTAAAAGGTCACATTAAAACGTAGCTCTGGAGTACGTAGAATGCAGCATTTCATTTTACTGAGACCCACGTACATGCATGCAATGCATTATGCAAGGTTTAAATATTTTGTCCAATTTACACAAGTATTCTCAAACCTAGAGCTACAAGTCAAAGCAGAACAAGCAGTGACCTTTGACACCAAACCCAGTATTCAACAGTACTCTGTATACAAGACATGAACCTGCCTTAGTCTTTTAGAATAGAGGTCTGATTTGGGGGATCCACATCAATATACCATGACGCAGTTGAGCATCTCATAAAATAACCGGACACAGAAAAATGAACCATGTGCTCCGACTGTATCGTACTTGCACATTACATGAATAATAAGGCGTAATGATGCAAATCAGTGCACCCTGTCATTTGAATGCAGGCGGGTGATGAGAAACAGTAGGGATCTTACGGGCACATTCAGACAAGCAGCATCTGAATTAGTGCTCTACTGTACTGTAGTACATTGGGAAAATAAAAATTAAGACAACCTGAATATAGAGTTTCAAACTAAATACAAAACTAAATGTTTAGTTGATCAAGATGCATGACTTCCAACTCACTCTGTCATGCTGGATGTCCTGGGCAAGAGGAAGAGACATTACTAGAGCAATCGTTTTATCTCCCTGTCTGATATCCACAATACACTTGTTTGAACGATGTTCATCACCATGCTTAAACTGCACAGTGAGGTGAAATTCCCTGTCCAAACATATCCATTTGTGCCAAAACTCAGCAGCAGCTACAATCTGAATAACACACATTCACATATACATTATGAAAGAATACACTAGATTATAAAAGAATACACTATTACCTGTCATAACTGTGCTGTATTTTACTATATTTAATACTAAACTACAACCTCGATTATCTGGACTTTCGATTATATGGACAAATTCTGTGTCCCTGACTTTTGCGTTTCCGGGTAAAGAAACTACTATAATATAATCACTTCGTACCAATACACTAATACAATACTACTACATTGTAGGTACAGAGTCTCCCAAATGAGTGAATACATAACAGAGAACGTAATAATCCAATAAATAGGCAGCTGTTGTTGACTCTTCTAGTAACATGAATGTACATTAGGTAAGTGTGGAAACAGAATGTGAGAGTGTGGTTGTACCATGGAGAAAAATTAGTTGATATTTATCAACTTTTGATTATCCGGACTTCTAACCTGTCTCCGGAGAAGTCTGGATAATCGAGGTTGTACTGTAGCCGAGTACCATGTTTCTTGCCCAAGCAAATTAAAGTTATTAACACAAATTTCCGCATATACAATCTCGTTATTGGGTGCAGAAATAACAAAATCCCGGATAACATGTTCGTCTTAGATGTGACCAATTACGTCTAAAGTTGCAGCTATTTCAACATTCCCGTTGGACGTCGTCACTTCGAAGATGTTGCTGCCGTTGTATAGCTGATTTACCCGTACTTTAGTCGAGCAAATTAACACAAAAGTCGAGCCAATCTTGAGTCAGTCTCTTCCTGCCCCTGCCATTCCCTGTATGTCACTCTGTAGTGGGTATCTATGAAAACAATCCATACCCCGAATAATTTGTAACCCCGTATGTGACTGAGTCACATCCTATCTTGCAGCTATTTTGACAAAACAGTCGTGTTTTATGTTGTCATTTTGAAGATGTTGCTGTTGTTGCAGGAAACAGGTGTAGCTAATGTGGCAGCTATTCGACGCGCATACATGGGCAAACAAAGGTAACAGTATTTTTTAAAGACCCGGATATACTCGAAAATATCTTGCTGTCATCGACGTTGCCGATAATAAACAACACTCTCCGTAACGACCGAAGTCAGAAATGGGCAGTTTAAATTTGGTGGAGATTCGATGCGCTGTTCTAAAAAAATTTGCACATGTGTGGAGACTGGTTGTGCGTAGGCATCATGACATTCAGGTTAATTAAATAATAAATAGGCAATGCCCACACATCTGACAATAGTACAGCAAAGTCATGTAGTAGGAGCTTATGTATATAGAAATTCGGAGTCAGGGAGTCATGCTTTCATGTTATCAGCTTGCAGTTAACCGTTTAGTGTGAATGTAGTCTGGCAGAGGTACATGTATGGCTTGTGTACACGGGTGCCTTCTTGGTAGATAACTTGATTGTGATGGCAATCAAAAGGTTGAGATTGCCATTGTAATAATAACAGCTATACCATATAAGATGAAACATTGGCAGGAATTTATTTTGGCAGTTTGCAAAAAATTGACACTAAAAGCATATTGGCGGATTTTATTTTGGCGGTTGGACATCGTTGTTGGATATTTAATATATGTACAATATTCCCTACTCACTACAGCCTCATTCTCATGGTTACTTAATTAATCTCCCTGTTTGACAGGGTAGGCACAACAGATGGCAACCAGGGGTTACCATCTTGTGACCTCATCCACGTGATGTACCGCCACATCGTCATGATGCTTGATCCACGTAGGTGCATGATGACGTCAACAAATCAGTGGCCAAATTGATGGCGGATTTTACATTGGCACTTACTAGAAAATCCTCCAATCAGCTAAAATAAATTCCCCGCCAATATTTCATCTTATACGGTATGTCTCAGACTCACTTCCATCCGCCAGTAGAGAATACATCCGATCCACCATTAGAGCAAAATGTACGCATGAAACAGGTTGGTTCAATCGACAAGAAATTGACCATCTCTTGTGGTGTGCGCATGGGGATCATATTGTCAAAATTGAAAGTCATGCCTCAATGCACTAATAGCCGCAGTCAAATCAGGGTGAAGAAGCAAAGAATCGACAGTTCGATCGCCTCTCTCCACCACACACCCTTTCACACACACACACACACACACACACACACACACACACACACACACACACACACACACACACACACACACACACACACACACACACACACACCCCTTGAACCTTAAGCCTTGAAGCCGCCCATAGTAAAAGAAACTATGATAGCGGGGCCCTTGGATCGTGCTCCTGGGCAACTGGCAAATTACTAGGACAAAACCGCCTGTGTCTTGTGAGGTCGCCGTGCCGTCTAAATGATCTTCTACATTCACATAAGAAACTTTCTCCTTGGAATCGTACATTCGCTGCACATCTGCTTTTCCCCGATTTGTGACTACCTTCTCAACACCTCTTTGACAAAGACTGAACCACCCATTCCGGTCTTGGCATCTCTGGTACCAGATGTTTTTGGTATCTACTAATTGCAGATCTTGACTAACTAGATCACTCCATCTCTTTCTTGTTCCATGGCAAGGTCTTGTCTTCCTCAATTCCCCAAACATCAGTTTCTTTGGAAGTCGTTCCTCATTCCTTCTACCCACATGACCCAGCCTCTTCAATCGCTGCTCCATTATGATGTCAGGGATTGTCCAATGCATGCCAAAATTTTCAGCTAAACTCGTGTTGTTAACCTCTCCTGCCATTGCGCGCGCGCGCGCGCGCGCACACACACACACACACACACACACACACACACACACACACGGTGGAGTGAGTGGTCGACATGACCAAACTCATTTATGGCTTTGCTTGTGTCTCCAAAGACCAATGTGTGCCGTGCAGGAGCGTCCACAAACATCGCATGTAAAGTTCTCACTGTTAGAGATCATCTTTCGTTCTTGCCTTTTTCGTTGGAGTGTTTTCAAATGTTGGTCTTCAAAATGATCTATAGATTTTTTGCAATATTATAATCCACAGAGATCTGTCTGATGCATAGCTTCCCAGTTGGATATATCAAAATTACAAGATTCAAATCGGATTTCAATGTGTCTTTAAAGCGCAATTTCTGACCACCTGCTGCTCTAGAACCTTCCTTCAGCTGACCATAAACACAGCCCTTGGGATTCTATCATCCTTTATTCGAACAAGATGGCCACACCATCGAAGTTCAGCTTATAGTAGTAGAGCCTCAATTCCAGGCATGTTGCATTTCTTCAGAACCTCGGTACTGGGTATCATGTCTTGCCATTTTATATTTCCAATTTTGCAAAGACATCAATCGCATGTGAAATTGGTCGAGATGTTTAATGTATCTTCTGTATAATGTCCAAGTCTCACAACCATAAAGTAAAGTGAGTGATGATCACAACAGCTTGTAAACTTTGACTTTAGTGGCTGTGGTTATGCCATGTTCATTCCAAAGGCGTTTAGTCAGGTTGCCAAAGGCAGCACCAGCTCTACTCAGATGCATTGAAATATCATCATCGACAACAATGTTTTTCAGACAGAGTACTTCCTAAATAAGAAAACTTGTCACCTGATGTCAAAGGAGTGTCATACATTCTTACAACAGGAGGTGTGTAAGAAGACCCAGGTTTTGGTTGGTACAAGCCTTCTGACTTCTTGAGACTTACAGTGAGCCCAAAATGTCGTGCAGTGTTTGAAAAACAATCCATGATGAACTGAATATCCTCTATGGTGTGCGCGACAAGGGCACAGTCATCTGCAAAGAGCAGGTCACGTATGAGAATGTCACTGACTTTAGTTTTTGCATTAAAGCGACAAAGATTAAAAATGTTCCCATCAGAGCACGTTTGAAGGTATACACCTTTATCACAATTCTTAAAGGCAACATAACATGTAACATGACAGAGAAAAAGATGTTAAATAACAAAGGTGCAAGAACGCATCCTTGTTTAACGCCATTTGTGACTGCAAAGGACTTGGAAGAAGCTCCACTGTCAACGACGCTAGCTGACATAACGTCGTGAAATGATCTTATGATATTGACTAGATTGTATGAACAGCCTATTTTACCGAGTAGTCTCCATAAGAGATTTCTGTTGACAGAATCAAATGCTTTTGTCAGATCTACAAAAACTATGTAGAGGTCTCTATGATGTTCACGACATTTTTCTTGAAGTTGTCTAGCAGTAAAGATCATGTCGGTAGTTCCCTAACCTGAACAAAAACCACACTGAGTCTCTGGCAATATATTGTCAGAGACATGTTTGGTTAATCTATTCAAAATAATTCGAGCCATGATTTTCCCAGCAGTAGATAGAAGTAAAATGCCACGATGATTGTCACAAATTGAGCGGTCTCTCTTACGTTTGTATAAATGGATTATGGTAGCATCTTTGAAGTCTTTGGGAACCGCTTCATGTTGCCAAATAAGACTGTAGAGTTGAGTTAGTTTTTCTACCAAAATTCTACCACCATGTTTAAATATTTCAGCTGGAAGGCCATCCAACCCACATGCTTTTTCAGATGACATTTGCTGAATTGCATCAGAAACCTCATCTACATGAGGAGACACCGCTAAATGATCTTCACATGCCAGCTGTAGAATGTCATCTAAAACCATATCATCAACGACAGAAGAACGATTTAGTACTAGATTGAAGTGATCAGCCCAACGCTGAAGAATGTCCTCGTGTTTAGTAAGCAGAGTTGAGCCATCATGAGAGAAAATAGGTGTTGTACTCCTAGACTGTGGACCAAGAACTGATTTTAAACCAGAGTAAAATCGCTTCATGTCATGTTCGTCGGCTGCTGCTTGTAGATCTTCTGCTTTCTTCATCCACCAGTTTTCTTTCAGTGAACGTATTTTAGCTTGGTGGATCAGGGATAAATCTTTGACTGCTAAGAAAATAGCTTATGCCAGCTTGCGTCAGTGTGCAAGCTAAAATACACACACACACACACACACACACACACACACACACACACACACACACACACACACACACACACACACACACACACACACACACACACACACACCGACTTTATGATGTGTATAAATGTACTATTTTAGTACTCTCGCCTAGTCAGACTCTACCTGCTATCATACTTCTAGCGGCAATAGGAAGTATGATGGCGGGTATGGTAGGGTCTAGCTACTCGAGACTACTAGTTTAGTGTATTGCATGCCGAACCGGTAGCTGAGAAGTAGTCTTCCAATCACCACGTGTGATACTAAACTCAACGTCGCCTTCAAACTTCATTTTCATTTCTTTATTTGAACACAAGAGATAACGCTGTGGCGATAACCGCTTTTCTTTACATTCCATTCTCTAACACAACAACCAAAACTTCATGATATGATCAACTGCTATTAAAAGAAGCCATCAACATACCTCAATAACCTCATGACAATTATCATGGCAATGAATATTGAGATTCCAAATATTCAGTGAAGGTCTTACTTGGTATCCAAACACAGAAAACATCATAGTTTTTGTAGACAGAAACACGTCAACAGGCTTTCCAAGCCACCTGTGCCAACAGCCATCAACAGTCATCTCCATTGTTGCCATAGGCTTTACTTGTTCCATCTCTGCAACACAGGACTAAAATTAGATTTAGTAATGACATAGTTAGCTGGATATAGTGACTTTCGCATTTTACAGTAGTCTTTATAGTCTTTCAGTTGTTTCAGTAAGCTTATCCTGTATGTTTGTTATCAGTGAACGACACACTTTTCAGGGGTGTAGTCATAAAAATTGTGGACTGTAGTGTGTAAGGACCAAAGCTGCATATATTATATAAACCACCTTATCTCCAGTCTGGATCTGCCACTGATTCTACTGTATCAGTCAATTACAAGCCAATAAAAGTGAACGTGTTCATAAAAATGGGCGTGTACCATTGCATCGTGAAGTTTAGCCCCTTCATTTCTAGAGGTCACGCTACGCCCCTGCACTTTTAGTACTAGCATGACACACTGGGAGAGAAACACCATTGCTCAAGAGCAAGCTATGTGAAAAGGAGTTTCACCTTTATTGTTAACAGAAGTAACATCTACCTTGTGATCAACTAACAGTTGACAGATATCGACCCCCTAGATCCACCACTGAAGTCTCTATATCCCTAGTTGACTATCACATCTGCAGCTGCACATGAAGCTTTAACCATTGGAAGCATTAACTATAGCACAGCTTTGATATTGGCCAGGTATCAGAGGCTAATCTGCTGCAAGATATAATTTTTGTTGAGGCATTGGTCTAGTACCCTTGGTCAAACCATGTATTCGTTTATACTCTTGAATAGAGAAAGGCAATTGACCATTTTCCAGTTGTCGAAGCAGTATGATGACAACTGTGTTTTGGTAAGAACCACAACTGGCAAATACATAGCGTGTTATGAAGATTTTGTCTAGAGGTAACTCTGTACTCCAAATTTGCTTTGCCTGACATTCCTGATGCTAAATTAGGCACCATTCTATAGAGGTTGTGTTGATGTAAGGCATAAACAATCGGTGGGTTCAGCTCAAAGAATCTCGGTACTGGGAGGTGAGAACGTTGTCCACAGTGCATGTGTGGCAGTAGAGATACATATCTGTCCCATGACTGTATGAAGTGTCTTCTCTGTTTAAAACACAAGAGCACGAAGAAAAACGCCACACGATACTTTCACCGATTCAAGCTGTCTGGAGTTGGAAATCGCAAGAAGCAAGTGACCAACACAATATAAATGGCAAAAAGCAGCAGTATGTTCCGATTGATGATGATACAGCAAGGAATCGCAAAATATGCACTAACGACGTCATCACCTTACCGTGTGTAAATTTGGATGCACTCTTGATATATTGGTGTTTGTTAACCGTGTGAGTCTAGAGCCAAAGCACACACACACACACACACACACACACACACACACACACACACACACACACACACACACACACTCTGAACGGTAAATGTCAGGAGCTGCCTACTCAAGGTCACCCCCCAGCATTACACTGGGCTCCTGTCCTCAAGACAACTATGGGCCTGCGCTAGTAATATCCTGGAGCTGGGTCAGACAGCTGTAGAAGCACTGGCTTGTGACACCAACTACAGTGTGGGCACCTGAAGTCTCACCAGGTCCTTAATGGCTGATGGTCAAGTCACAGCCGCTGGCCACTACCATACCCAGCTAATTAAAGATCTACTCATCTATACTCCTGAGTTGAAAGAGGCAATTGTTTGTGAGTTCCTTGCCAAGCAAATTATGTCAGTGCTCATCCCAAACTTGAACTTGCAACCCAATGATTGATGTTTCCCTTTCCAGGGTAACTCTCTAACAATTGAGCTATACATACGCCACACACACACACACACACACACACACACACACACACACACACACACACACACGCACACACACACAAACACACATGCTCGCATGCACACACACACACACACACACACACACACACACACACACACACACACACACACACACACCCGCGTGCACACACACACACACACACAGACACACACACACACCCGCGTGCACACGCACACACACACACACACACACACACACACACACAAATACGATTGTACGGTTGCACGTCTTTATCCACTGCATCAATCTTGGCATCATGTTTTAGTAAAATAGAACATAATTCAGGACAGTCTCTTTCCACCAGCTGCTGTATGTAGTGGTGTTTGTCCATCTTCATTCAATCCTTTTACAACTGCTCCACAATCCACTAACAGCTGGACAATCTGAATGTAACCATTTCTAACTGTTAGGTGTAGAGCGCAGTTACCACGACGATCTGCTACATTCACACTCTCATTTGTTATCAGTGATCAGTGAAGAATAGACAGCGGGGGGGGGGGGGGGGAAGTCAAGAAAATGCCCATCAACAGCTAGGTAAAGAGGAATTGCACATCTACTGTTGACAGAAGTAGACAATTTCAAGATACTTGTCAGTACATGCAGCAGTGAAAACGCCACCTCGAAAGACATAGTCAAACCATGCAGGTGCGCTTGCTTGGTGATTAATTTGTTCCATTGAGGTATGTAAAGATTACACATGATGGCGTAGTGTGGTCCTCAAGTTCGGAGGAGCCGATCAATCACATTGCAAAGCCAATCCCCATTTTCTTGTAAAAATGTAAGAATGGAGCGTGGCTTTCAAGTGTGATCTGCTCCTCCAACTAAACTTGAAGACCACACTACTAATTAGAGCCTGTACATGCCTACTTAGTGTATCTACGGCCCCAAATTATGCAACAGTATCAACAACGCCACGTTACAGACATCCCGCTGCCTACAGAGAATTTAGACTTGCAAACGCAAACACCAAACTCTCGTCTAACTTCTGAACATAAATTACCACGTGCACGACTTGTTTGCGCTACCACCACAGCTCCGTTTGTGCTCGACTCACCTGATTCTGATAAACGTCGTTTGCCATATCGACGAAGATGCTTCTCTACTTGACATAGTGTGGGATCTCTAGTTTCTAGTAGAACTCGGCAAAATGTCTCAAATGATCCAGAACATTGCTTACGAAGCAAAGATAAAATATACAAAGCCAGCTCCGTTTCTGTCTTATCTGACGCGTTCAAACGTTCCTCATCGTCTTTAGTAATGAGAAGCGCATTGTACAGACGAGCTGGCAGCTGATTCCTGCGTGGACGTAGCTGCTCGGCCACCCAAAGTAATTGTGGCCTCAATTGCGAATCCCATCTAGGATCTATTTCTGTATCTGTATCCATCTGTACAGGACGGTACACGAAAGCTACTCCAGCAAATGCAAACGTGCGCAGTGAACTGAACACACCCACCTGACCAACAACAGCCAATCACAACGACACTTTTCGCACTCACGTGACAAAATACGTCCGGGCTCTGAACTGCTATCGACATGTATACTACATCCAATGAGATAACGGCTGCAACTTTATTTATTTAGACCATCAGTAACTCTGCACCAATAAACGTGTTATGAATATAAGCTGCTCTGACCTTGTCTCATATGCATACCCTGAATTCAACCAAATTGTGCGGGAAGAAAGTTGTGCAATTTCAGAAAACATCACCTAATCACTATCAGTGCGGATCATTTGAGCAATGATAACAATAATAAAACCAACCCAACTAATTTGTGCAGGGGAAATCCAACTTTATTAATTAATTTGTTCCATTGCAAATACAAATATCAGACATCACAAAGCAACAAATAATTGAAGTACTAAATAAAAAGTCTAAAATAATTTTCCACGGCGGCAACAATATTAATTAACTAGTGCTACGGTATCCGTAGGCTCCTCGCATGCGTGAGTAATACATCCAACGGAGCTTTCAGACCGTCTACTGAAACGCTGAGTCCTAGCTAGACAATACATAATACGTATTTGCTTCAACATGCAAACTTCCTAGTAGTTTATATTACGTATATAGGCCTGGTATAGGTAGTCGTCGTTTTGCGATCGTGATCAAGACAATTGAAATGTACAGTCTAGGTATGCACTCAGTTCCGTTGTAACGACAGTGGTATGGTATTTACTGACATAGAAATTGATATCAGCAAACATTGACTATCAACAGTGTTAGGTGCAGCACAGTGTAGTAAAGGATTGATCATGCTGACGTGTGAATAGCTGACTGTAGGTGGCATTCAACTCCTGAAGGTGTTTCTTGGTTGTCAAGTACACACAGTCCCTAGCTACAATACAAAAGGATTGGGCGACGAAAGTTCAGGAAGCATTTTCTCCGCCGTTTGGTTATTTACACGAATTGTTCTTAGACTCATCTGTAGTCGGACACGGAAACGATTTTTAAGGTAGGTCCTATCATGAAACGTGCTCGTGGAGAGGAGAAATTTGAGATTTGTGTACACACACACACACACACACACACACACACACACACACACACACACACACACACACACACACACACACACACACTCACACTCACACACACACACACACACACACACACACACACACACACACACACACACACACACACACACCTTGAACCTTGAAGCCGCCCATAATAAAAGAAACTATGATAGCGGGGCCCTTGGATTGTGCTCCTATAACTGTCAGTGGGTGTCAAGTTTAGCTCTCTCTCTCTCTCTCCCTCTCCCTCTCCCTCTCTCTCTCTCTCTCTCTCTCTCTCTCTCTCTCACACACACACACACACACACATTCACACACACACACACACACACACACACACACACACACACACACACACACACACACACACACACACACACACACACACACACACACACACACACACATTAAAAACTACAAAACAATTAAACAAACAGACATGCGCGGAGACATGCAAAAGCATGCAGACAAGTCTTAAATAGTACAAGTTCTGAACTAAAACAATAAACTCTAATATCCTATTTCATATAATATATTTTCTATTGTTATGATCACTGCAAGTAGACGTTACTTCACAAGATAGATCATCAACAGAAGACTTAGATTCATGTGGAGCCACTCTGACAGGCGAGGTTGTGTAGACAAGTGTCTACTTCTTATCGATAATTATCATTAGCAACACTTGTGGGCATCATGGCCTGTAGATGGTAGGGGGTAAATTAGGGTGGGAGTGACCAACAGTGGGAGGTGGGAGTGACCAAGAGTGGGAGGTGGGAGTACGTGGGACTGGAAAAGGTCATAGAATGAAAGATTCCTCAGCAAACAATAACAGAGATTCTTACATGATGAGAGGAGAAAGCTCTTTAGGACATTGTTGACATGCAGGATTTTTTGTAAGATCAGGACTCAATTTTAAGAGACAATGTAGGCGAAGGGGAAGGACGTCATTACACATTCTGATGTAGATAGGATCTCATCATGAAACAGATTATTATCAGTAGAAAGAGAGCAATGTGAGAGGTGATGTACAGAGTGAAATAAACTGTACATCTAGATCTGTCCTACTGCACAGTGGTTGCATGCATGCACGCAGCTCTATATAGTCTGTATCTCAGTTGGATCTGGACGGGATATGCTTGCAAATCCTAGCAGAACAAGTTATAAAGAGAGACTGGACGGGCTTTTGGACAATGTATTAGAGCTGTTGGTGTTGTTATTGAAACACTCACTACAAGAGCTGTTGCATGGCTATGACAAAAACACGTCTAGATTGTAAACAGAATGTGACTGTAGAAGATATAGGATACTTAACATTTCAGTTTATTCCTTCAACAGAAATTTTACAATTACAAATTGTCTAGTTAGAAGTCATATTTTTGTGCTTCGTATACATCAAGATGTAAACGTATTGTCATAGAGTTGATTTCTATCTGTACATTGTCATAACAAAATAGTCTTCTTGTTGCTTGCTACATATTTAGTCCACACAAAAACAATCATTAATGTTGGCAGACAAGCTCTACCAATCTGCAACTGAAAACATCTTCAGCCAGAGACCTGCAACCAATGGCACACATTGCCCTGATCATTGTTGCATGGTTGGCTGTGTTACCAAATTGATCAGTCCACATATTCAATTCTGTTACAACTTGCATGAAACAGTCATCTCTGTTTTCCATTTCTATCGACCTCGTTTTGTTCATAAAAAACTCGGCTGTTAATATCAGCACAAGCCTTTTCCAACGATGACCAACTTTCTCAGCTACAATCACTATGTTATTAGGTGCATGTACATTTGCAAGTTGCCTGTGTTTCCAGTGACTGTGACATAATACTTCATACATTCACCTCCTGGTAATAAAATCAACACTCTTAGAGGGAAGTCCAACAAAAATGAACTTAACTTGTATGAGTAGATCTTACCAAGACAAATCGATCGGTGTAAGTTACTCCGTTATCTTCGTTTTTGTATACGAGAACGAGCGATGTTACTGTGATGTGCAACGCCCACGCGCACGCTTCCAGTTTCGATTAAGCTCCGCCCATTGCCAAGGAATCAATGCGTTTACGGATGACTGCTACGGATCTAACGAGAATGCCGAATGTGAATGCGAAGATATTATGAAGATCTGCCTTCTTGCCGTCAGTGGTTCCTCTCTAAAGTAAAATGGTGTCTGTAGAGCTGTTTTCCCGCCAGACTTTGTAGCAGAATTCCTCAATACCACGGCTTACCTAGAGAACGCGCTTGTGCTTGAGTATTTTTTATCCTTGTTCTTTTTAATATCCGAAGAGAAACAAATGTTCAGCGCGGCGTGTGGCGTGTGCTACAAATGATCCTATTTTTACATCCGGGGTTGTAACCTCCTACCCAGCGGCAGACCGGAAGGTAAAAAAATAAAAACGTCCTCTGTTGCACACGCCAGACGGCGCGCTGAACGTTTCCCTTCGGATACTAAAAGAACAAGGATAAAAAAATACTCAAGCACAAGCGCGTTCTCTAGGTAAGCCGTGGTATTGAGGAATTCTGCTTCAAAGTCTGGTGGGAAAACAGCTCTAGCGACACCATTTTACTTTAGAGAAGAACCACTGACGGCAAGAAGGCAGATCTTCATAATATCTTCGCATTCACATTCGGCATTCTCGATATATCCATAGCAGTCATCCGTAAACGCATTTATTCGTTCGCAGTGGGCGGAGCTTAATCGACCAGGCGCGTGGGCGTTGCACATCATCGCTCGTTCTCGTATACAAACACGAAGATAACGGAGTAACTTATACCGATCGATTTGTCTTGGTAAGATCTACTCATACAAGTTAAGTTCCTTTTTGTTGGACTTCCCCTTTAATGCAAAAAATGAAGACTGTTATACAACCATTTCTATTTGTAGTAAATGAAAAAATCTGTGACTTTACAAAGGAGGTCAAAAGTGTCATGAACAGCCTTACCACAGGCTTAAGTTACCACACTCAATTAAGTTGGAAACAGACAACATGAACCCGATTAACTACCAAATATCATGCAATAATACAGTATGTACTAATAATACTGTATGTACTAATAATACTGTATGTACTAATAATACTGTATGTACTAATAATACTGTATGTACTAATAATACTGTATGTACTAATAATACTGTATGTACTAATAATACTGTATGTACTAATAATACTGTATGTACTAATAATACTGTATGTACTAATAATACTGTATGTACTAATAATACTGTATGTACTAATAATACTGTATGTACTAATAATACTGTATGTGTACTAATAATACTGTATGTATGTACAACCACCAACTCTAAATTTGTGTTACATCTCAAGTGTGCAACTATACATAACAAAGTGCAAAATGACGGTGTTGGTAGAAATGCAGTATACACTATTAGAGAACGTATATAGTAGAAGAAGACATGCAAGCCTGATTATTGTACAACTAGAATTTTTAACTGCAAAACTATCTCATCAAAATATAATATTTCACTCACTCTGTTTTCTGGACTGTCCCAAACAAGACGAGGATACATTACCAGTGCAACCGATTGATCACCCTGGCTAATATCTGCAATACACTCGTTTGTACGATGCTCATCACCATGCTCAAACTCCACAGTAACGTCCAAGCCTATCCATTTGTGCCAAAACTGAGCAGCAGCTACTACCTGAAGACAGATGTATAACATGCATGCATTACCCAATACACTAAATGCAAGCTTAGAGTAATATACCGGTAGCTGTGAAGTAGCTTTCCAATCACCATGTGTAATATTAAATTCAATATTGTTTTCAAACTTCATTTTCATTTCTTTATTTAGACACAAGTAAGAACGACTTGGAGATAGACTACTCTCATCGCGTTCCATTTTCTAACACAACAAGCAAATTTCCATGTTATATGATTGACTGGTATTATATAAACAATAGTGTTAATCAATGTACCTCAATAACCTCGTGACAATTATCATGGCAATGGATAGTGAGATTCCAAATATTTGATGAAGGACTGTGCCCGTAACCAAACACAGAAAACATCATAGTTTTTGTAGCCAGAAACACATCAACAGGCATTCCAACCCACCGATGCCAACAGAAGTGTTTTACACTCAAAGTCCCACTAGTAAGGTCACACCTACAGTCTGCGTCCTCCACATTCACTTCGTCCAAATCAGAATTATATGTTACTATGGCTTGTGGCTCCCACAATTGAGATAAAGTGGAAGTATCACACATTGCTCTCATCAGTGACAAATGCCATCCTTTAGAATCAACTGGAGGAAGACAATGCACTTGCATGTGTTTGGAAAATGTTAATCCATGAGGTTCAAAGACATAGAGAGGACTTAGAATGTATCCATCATTGGCTTTAGTAGATGGTGGCATTAGCCTTTCGTCAACATACATATGAATCTTTATGTTAACTGGTTTACTCACAGCACCATCAGGAACAGAAAGAAATAGACAAACTGCCTGAGCTGTAGCGTCCACCTTTAGGACAATCAGTCGTCTCCAGTGTTGCAATCGGCTTCACTTGTTCCATCTCTGTAACACAACACTGAAATTACAAATCTACCTGTTCCTATTAAAATTAATTAGTTGTTTGATGTAAAATAGACTATCACAATACAATACAAGCTCACTACAAAATACAAATTTTAGTCATTACTGTGATTGGAGGTAATTAACATTGTCTGATGTAAAACCATCGTATTACACCTTACCATACACATTGCCACACATGATTACAAAAAAAAAGATCAACACACATGAACGTGTGCGTGCACACAGACAGACAGACAGACAGACAGACAGACAGACCCAGACTTTTAGTCACTGATTGTCTCTGGGTTGCTGCATGCTTGTAGTTTATCTCATTCTTAGTGAAGTGTATAGTGTGTAGATTATGGACAAGGTACATTTGAACTTAAGTACTTACTATTTTGCTGAAATGTAATATAGTCTTGTGTTCGAAAATATATGATGACAGACAGACAGACAGACAGACAGACAGACAGACAGACAGACACACACACACACACACACACACACACACACACACACACAACAACAACAACAACAAAACAAGAAAGCATGTCAATATATAAACACAACAACATATTCAAGAATGCTCAGGTGTTAAGTGTTTACAAGTGTCCATTTGTCTGTCTGTCTATCCATCTGTCTGTCAATCTGCCTGTCAATATGTCTGTCTGTTTGTCAGTCTGTCTGTCTCTCTGTATGTCTGTCAATCTGTCTGTCCATCTGTCGATCTGTCTGTCTGTATGTCCATCTGTCTGTCTGCTTGTCAGTCTGTTTCTTTGACCGTCTGTTTCTTTGTCTGTCCATCTGTTTGTCTGTCTGTCTTTCTGTCCATCTGTCTGTCTCTCTGTCTGTCTGCTTGTCTATCTGTCCATCTGCCTGCCCATATGTCTGTGTTTACAGTAATCTACAACCATGTCATATATCATCGTTACTAAGAATATAACATACCTTGTTGCCAATAAAAATCCAATGAAAATCCAATGAGAACACAAGACAGAGGATGATGCAGATACATAACTTTAGTATCTTTTCTGGCATCGTCCATGAAAGCTGTTCCATAAAAAAAGTGAATGTAGAATCCCAACTGTGTGATGTACATTATGTAAATATCCAATAGAACCTGAAACACACAAGTATATTACAAACAATTGCGTGTGTGTGTGTGTGTGTGTGTGTGTGTGTGTGTTGTGTGTGTGTGTGTGTGTGTGTGTGTGTGTGTGTGTGTGTGTGTGTGTGTGTTTGTGTGTGTGTGTGTGTGTGTGTGTGTGTGTGTGTTGCTGTGTGTGTGTGTGTGTGTGTGTGTGTGTGTGTGTGTGTGTGTGTGTGTGTGTGTGTGTGTGTGTGTGTGTGTGTCCTTACCTATCCACACTGATTGTGGATCACCAAGAAACGAATACTTCGTTGCACACAAGTAGATACAATACGTAGACAACGTCGAATAATACAGTAATTTTCACAAACTTTCTGCAAACTTCCTCGCACTCTCTCCCTCTAGTTTTACCCATCGAACAAACGGCTGCACAAACAGAGAGACAAAACGTAACCATATAGACACACACACAATCAACTCTCACTTTTATTCAACAGAAAACAAGCTTACACTGTGTTTGTGTATATTATGTCAAACTAATTGAATACATCAACACCACAAGTTGACAATTAAAAATTAAATTTGCGCGTCCACTTGCCTCGAAGTTCAGACCACATCTAAAAGTCAATTTCTATGACAACTAAACAAAGTGTCTTAATTCTTACTGTAGAGATCACGTGTTTTAGAGCATAACGAAGGACGGTAAATAGCAGAGCAAGTAGAAGGCAGAGAAGTAAGTCGTTTGTCGTCCAGAATGAATATCTTTTCAAATCGGATATCAATCCGCGCTCTGTCTGTCTTAGATGGTACTCAGTCCAGAAGGTCGACCAGAGATTTGAAAACTCTTTGATAACGTTGGACATCACACTAACCAGATAATGTTAACGTCCCGGATAACAATGCCGTTATCCGGGATAACGCCACAAACCAAAACACGTGTAATTGAAAAAAGTGAGAACCATTTCTGAACTATTATTTTCATTTTTTATTTATAATTTAATATAAACATGTATCTATATATCTTTGTACGTATCTATAGTCGACCCAATAACAGGTCTACCCATCTGATGGCAACAATGCAAATCAAGAAAAACTAAATAATGTTGATGCTAATGTACAACAGCTAATAGTAAAGTCTGGCTACAAGTGAAGACAAACACAGTTATTTCAATGAGCAAACGTGCAACACCAAACTGCGACTGAAAACATCTTCAGCCTGAGACCTGCACCCAATGCTACACATTGTCCATATCATAACTCAGCCGCATCAGCTCCCATGCCTGTCACACCACCTACAACAATACCATCATTACAATTTGTATACTACAATCTGTTTAGTAAGAAGATTGACTGACGAGGACAAAGAACGACGTTCAATATTGTTCCATCAGTTACTCCTGCATCAGCCAACGTTTGCTCATCGTGTAGTTGCTTCTTCTTAAACACAAGCAGTTGATCCCATGATGATGGGCCATTCTTGGTTTGTAATTGCTGCTTCAAGGTGGCAACAGTATCAAATGATTTTGCTGTCAATTCAACAGCTTCACCGGTTAGTGATTTGGCCACTAATTTGAGCCATTCACTCTTGTGTGGTTCTATACAAACAAGAAAGTATGTCAATACACAAACACAAACGTATCTAAGCAAGCACAAGTGTTCTACACACAAACACACACACACACACACACACACACACACACACACACACACACACACACACACACACACACACACACAGTTAATTAAGTAATATTTCTATCTGCAGTATACTTACTATTCTGTTCTTGATCTGACTTCAAAGTAGACTTATTCGCCAAACCTAGATATTCTCTTTGTTGCTTGTATAGAACAGTCACGTCAGCTCCACGGGATAACAATAAATTTGCAGTTGCACGATGATGATGTGTACATGCCAAGTGCAGTGGTTGCCTGCCAAGTTTATCCACTACATCAATCTTGGCTTTATGTTCTAGTAAAATAGAACACAATTCAGGACAGTCTTTCCTTCCACCAGCTGCTGTATGTAGTGGTGTTTGTCCATCTCCATTCAATGCATTTACATCTGCTCCACAATCCACTAACAGCTGGACAGTCTGAATGTTACCATTTCTAGCTGCTGTGTGTAAAGCGCGGTCACCATGAGGATCTGCTACATTCACACTCTCATTTGTTATCAGTGGACGACACACAGAGGGAAAGTCATTGCCATCAACAGCTACGTGAAGAGGAGTTTGACCTTCATAGTTAACAGAAGTAACATCGGCTTTGTGATCAACTAACAGTTGACAGATATAGAGACGATCATTATATATATAATGTGGAGAAGCAACGTCATGAAGCGGCGTATTTCCCTTCTTGTCTTTCTGATTGACGTTCGCGCCTCGTGACAGCAAGAACGAACAAATATCTGAATTTTCAGACCAGATAGCACAGTGTAGAGCTGTAGCTCTCAACTCTGTTTCCACATCATTCACGTTTTCTCCTTGTTCAACCAGTCGTCGAACCTTCTCCCAGTTCCCATTCCTAGCAGATGTAGCGACATTTCGTTCCGTCTTGTTGCGTAGACTCGCGACCAGTATCGCGTGCCGTTCTTCCGTCATTCTGCACACTACCACGTGACCAACCTAATATGGGTTCTCGTCATCTGACAGAATGTACATGTACTGTCTGTCTAACTATAGTCGACCCAATAATAGGTCTACCGATCTGTCACTGGCAACAATGCAAATCAAGAAAAACTACATAATGTTGATGCTAATGTATACGTACAACAGCTGTACAGGGACTATTTGGTTCCGTGGACTATTTGGTCGCGGGCAATTATCTCGCTCCTATTTGGTTCCCGAAACCGTTTAACTAGGGCTTATTTGGTTTCGGCCACCTGCAGGGACTATTTGGTCGCGTGGACTATTTGGTTTCGCATTTATTGCGCCTCGAATCGGCACTCTCCAACTCTTACAGCTGTACGAGACGGACGCGAACGACGTGACGATGGCCATGATAATTTTCACGTCTCTCCCAGACGTCTCGATGAGCCGAAATCGAGTGCGACCTGCTTCGTCTTCGTTTGTATTTGGCTTAATGTGAATACCGAAGTCATCACGACATTGTCGATCGCAATTTCGCGTGTCTGACGTTTCCTTTTGAGGCGAATCTCGGCTCGTCTGGTAGCGGGCGTGTTGAAAGTAGGCGGAGTAAGAATGTCTTGTGCGTTACAAGGTAAACAAACATGATCCGATCACCGAGTGTAGAGATGTGCCGCGGTTAGCTAATTAGTTGTCCGGTCTGTTGTCTGCATGCTGTACTCGGCTTCCTGCGATGATGGATATGCAATCTGCGAAAACAGCCTGTCTGTCTGTCTGTCTGTCTGTCTGTCTGTCTGTCTGTCTGTCTGTCTGTCTGTCTGTCTGTCTGTCTGTCTGTCTGTCTGTCTGTCTGTCTGTCTGTCTGTCTGTCTGTCTATTGTTATTAATAGAGTAAGACTTCAAATAATCTGTCGATCAAATGCTAGAGTGATTGACAGAAAAATAAAGAAGATTGTTTCAAGAGACAGCAACATAAACATAAATGGTTGTACGTAGAACCAAGCTCTATTGGCTTGGGTAGTATTTAGTTGCTTTGCTTAGATGGTGTATAATAGTTCAATGTTTGAAAATATGTGTATTGACAGACAGACAGACAGACAAACAGACAGACAGACAAACAGACAGACAGACAGACAGACAGATAGACAGATAGATAGACAGACAGACAGACAGTCAGACAGACAGACAGACAGACAGACAGACAGACAGACAGACAGACAGTCAGACAGTCAGAAGAAGATTGACAGACTTCATTTACAAAGTTCTAGTGCTGATATAGCTTTAGACTGCGAACTTCAAAGTAGCATTCATTAGTGGGTTTTAGATTTCAGTAGCGACTATTATGTTTCGACTTCCTATGATGTACGTAGTGCCTTGTATGTTCAATAAATGATCTTTGTCAGTCAGTCAGTCAGTCAGTCAGACAGACAGACAGACAGACAGACAGACAGTTTTTTCAAGTGTAGTTTATGCAGAGAACAAAACTTTCAAATATTTTACTTTAGACGTGGCTGTACTAGCTTCTCTAGCCTGTAATAGTTTCGATGTTTGAAATTATACTACCATTGACAGACAGACAGACAGACAGACAGACAGACAGACTTAGACACTTTTCCGCTGATCACTCTTGCATTGCATCTCTGTATACACACTCATATCTGCATGCATGCGCATAGCTGCATGCTGATTAGTATAGTTCTTGTCTTCATTTTCTTGTCTGCATATCCTGATTCTACTGCAGCACATTTGCTGTGTCACCATTCAAAGAAAAGATAGACAGACGGACAGACTAAATGGCAGAAAGACACAGAAGATGCATGTATACAAGAAAAAAAGATTTCACTAAACAAACGGATCGTTTTATAGTGTACAACAACGCAGACAAACAACCATCAATACCCATCTGAGAGACCAAGTGCAAATAAGTGATTTTACATCAGATACATTTAATTAGTTGTTTCTCGAACTACATATATTCACTTATTTTCTCTTCTGTTCTGAAAGTCATCACCGATCTTTGGTCGTGCGCAACCAATTTCAGAGACGTTGATCGTCTTCCTTGCGTAGACAGTAGGCATACGTCACTGTGCACCTAAGTATCGATCGATGCCATGCAGGATCGATGCATAAATCTGCAGCTAACCGCAGCATTCTACGCACTAAAACATTCTTAGGCACATCACCATGTCTCTACACTCGGTGATCGGATCATGTTTGTTTACCTTGTAACGCACAAGACATTCTTACTCCGCCTACTTTCAACACGCCCGCTACCAGACGAGCCGAGATTCGCCTCAAAAGGAAACGTCAGACACGCGAAATTGCGATCGACAATGTCGTGATGACTTCGGTATTCACATTAAGCCAAATACAAACGAAGAAGAAGCAGGTCGCACTCGATTTCGGCTCATCGAGACGTCTGGGAGAGGCGTGAAAATTATCATGGCCATCGTCACATCGTTCGCGTCCGTCTCGT